>NW_026973723.1:502500-530000 GCF_035594125.1 Scylla paramamosain
TACTCTTTACCCACACAGGAGAAGGAAGTCTTTATCTGTACACATACGTATATACAAACTACAAGCCTCGTGACTCCCATGATCTCGCAGAGGAACACAAATGAAGAACAAAGAGAAACATGTCTATTGAATGCTTGTATATATTGTAGCAGAAACCTTTCAGTGAAATTTGAGGCACCGAGTATGACAGGATGATAATTTACGTTTGTTTTTTTTTTCGGCTTTGTTCCTCGCATTATGAACTTAAAAAAAGAAAACCGCAATATGATAAACTCTCAGACAAGAATTACGCCGCGTGGCCCTGGGTGTATTCTGTCTGGCGCTCTGCAGCCAACACAAAGGTGGCGTCAGTATTTTTGCGAGATCAAGAGGTGAAGAAGTGCACAGAGGCGATAAGGCGGTGGCTTGCTGAGTGCACTCACGTCTTGCTCTGAAACACCTGAAGCTGTGTCGAGCGAAGAGTGGCCTGCCTCAGTGTGGAGATCCCCTTGCCCACACCACTTCCACCACTCCACCACCACCACCACTACTACGCCACCACTCCATACCACACCACACCATCTCACTACCACTACGTCACCACCACACACCACCACACCACTCTATGACTACTACTTCACCTGCACCACCACCGCGATGCCTTAAAGGGCATGCAAGAAGGACGCGAGAAACAAGGGAAGGATACGTACATGTATATGCATTCTGGATTATGATGCATGACTTCGTGTTGACAAGAAATGAGGTCACTTTCTTCACACCGCAAGCTAACGAACGCTCGTGGCCTGAGGGCTGCCCTCATACATAAATACTGTATACCCAAAAAAAGACGTAAGTATTGAAGCAGTGGATTTTAAGCTTAACCCTTTCACTCCTTTGGTTTTCCTTTGTCAACTTTCCAAACATTGAATGAAAAAAAAAATTGTGGGTTAATTTTACGTTTTCTAAGCCACGGAATCATTTAAGAGACTCGCCCATAAATAAGTCTCTAACAAGTCGTAGGTATATATATGGAAATATTTGTCCAGCGGTGAAAGAGTTCAGATCGGACTCTTTATCATGACCGTGCGTATTTTGAAAGGTTTAAAGAGTGGTAAATAAATTAACAAATGAGTAAATAAACGAATGAATAGAAAAAAAATAGTAAATATTCTTTCACTGAAGCTATATAATAGTATGGAAATAAGATCAAACTGGCAACAAGTTTATGGGAAGGAGGTGCACATCAGGTAATGTGAAAAGTGTAACACTGTAGTAGAGTCAGATAGACAAGCGCCACCAGTGACCGAGACAAGCTGGCAGCAGGAACTAAAGCTGACAACTCACAGGAAAAATTAAATTTGTCGCGTGATATATGTTTATCTATTTTTTTTTTATTTAATTTTGTTCTTTTTTGTTTATTTAATGGTTTATTTATTAATCTGTTCATCTATTGTTTTGATTTTCAAGGAAAGATAGAGAGATAGATGATTGGTAGACAGATAGGTAGAAGATAGTTAGACATAGATAGGTAAACAGAGATAAAGATTAAAATATAGATGGGTGGATAGATAGGTATACTATATATATATATATATATATATATATATATATATATATATATATATATATATATATATATATATATATATATATATATATATATATATATATATATATATATATATATATATATAAGCAGCCCATGTACTCGTGGTCGTGTATCGGTGGGATCCAGAAACAGCAAGTGTACCGATCAGTGACCCCCAGTGCTGCCAGACCTCGCGACACTACTGTAATGATTCCCACGCTTTATTTTCCCTGTGCCGCGAAATACAAAGCAACTTTTACTAATAAGGAAACTCTCCAGGTAAGAATCCAGTAGCGACAACCGCGGCGTGAATGATTCTTCTTTGCGCTTTTTTTTTTTTTTTTCGTTCAGTCATGTTGGGATGAGACGATTAGGGGATATTTATATATAGTGTTGATAGTTGGTATAGGTATATGTGTTTTTTTTATACAGGGTCTCGTGTAAACGTACTGGCTCTTAAATTCTTCTCCCTCGCTTTGTTTACGTTCAGTCATGTCGCAAGTAGACGATTAGTGGTATCTAAGGGCAGGGTGTGTAGGTGAACATAGGCATTAGGCAAGTGTGTTATTATAGAGGGAGTGTCACGTGTAGGTCTACTGATTCTTGTAACTTCACTTTTGACCTTACTAGGTGGTATGTTCCTCTGCAACTTTACGTGACTGTCACTAATTAAAATAAAGATAACTTTTCCCCGCAGTGACAATACGCCACGTTTCCTCTCCCTCCCTCTTCCTTGCTTTTTCCTTCTCCCGTCCTCTGTTTCACCCTTTTCCATCCCCCAGTCCTTTCCCCCAAGGCACCGTCCCACCAAAAGTTTAATTCATCACACAAAGCTTGGAAGAGAACAGATTTTTCCCTTTTTCGTCCCTTTTTTCCCTCCCTCTCGCTCACTTCCTTTACGTCGTGTGAAACAATTTGCTGGTCTGTTGCCGAAGAGAGGAAGCGGGCTGGGGAGGTGCAGGGCGAGGTGAGGTAGGGCGTGGTGTGGTGGGGCGCCTCTTCGTCTGCTCTCAGCGGGAGGCCAAGCTGAGTGATGGCATGACTCGCGGGTCGCATCACCAGGCTTACGATGAGTAGTGGTAATTATTCTGGCCAGTTTGATGCTGTTCTTTTTCTCTCGATGTGTGTCTTTCTTGGGGCATTTGTACTCTTCATGTTTTGCTCTTGTTTACGAGTTTGTTTTTCGTGTGTGTATGTTTGCGTGTCTGTGTAAATGGATGGATGGATAATTATTAGCGGGAAGTTCGTATGTTTTTCGTGTGGGATTCGTACTCTTGATGTTTTGCTGTTGTTTGCGTATTTATTTCTCGTGTGTATATGTTTGCAGGCGTGTACAGATGGATGGATGGATGGATGGATGGATGGACTGATAACTAGATAGAAAGGTAGACTGATAGATGGATAAGTTGACAGACGGAAGAATAGATGGAGGGAATATATTGATGCATGGATAGATGGATAAATCGATAGATGGGTGGGCAGATGGATTCATCGATAGACAAATGAGAGAGAGAGAGAGAGAGAGAGAGAGAGAGAGAGAGAGAGAGAATAAATAAATATGCAAACCATCGATGAAGGAATCCATGAACACAGATTCGTATCCTGTATTATAAAACAATGCGCCGCTCATCACACTAATTAGAGATGTATCGATACTTCAGCTGTAACTCCCCGACACTCTTTGCTGCCAGATGGGACCCCCAGGAAAAGGCAATGCCAATATTGTTAACCATTGCTGATTACGATTTCATCAAACGTAAAGTCATTCCAACAGTCTTTTGCTCCCAACAGTCAAATCTATCTTCTGTTTTGACTGTTGTTAAGCTTTCTTGCTAACTTGATCATTTACATATTCACTACTAGACAATATCAGTAATCACTATGACTTTAAAGACAATTTTGCTCTGATTAGGATTCCGTCAAATATATCATCTTCCCAACACTCTCTGCTACCAACACTGATTGATCCTTTTTTTTTTTTCTTTTATGTAGGAGGGACACTGGTCAAGGACAACAAAAATCCAAAAAAAATAAAAAAAAGCCCTCTGAAATGCCAGTCCCAGAAAAAGGTCCACAGCGGTAATCAAAAATTGAAGAATAAGTGTGTTGAAACCTCCCTCTTGAAGGAATTCAAGTCATAGGAAGGTGGAAATATAGAAGCAGGCAGGAAGTTCCAGAGTTTACCAGATAAAGGGATGAATGATTGAGAATAATGCATCCACCTCTTGCATTAGAGAGGTGGACAGAATAAGGGTGAGAGAAAGAAGAAAGTAGTCATTCTAAAGAAAATCAGTAAAATACTTCCTAAGGTCCCCCCAACTAGCAGAGGCAAAACGCTAGAGGCACCTTCGCCTAGGCGGATCCTGACGAGGGATTGGAACGATAGGACAAGATACATATATGAGATTGTGATCGGTGGAGCCCAACAGAGAAGAGAGGGTGACAGCATTTGCAGAAGGACTAGAGGTCAGGAAAAGGTCAGGAATGTTGGGCGTACCTCCAAGACGGTCAGGAATACGAGTAGGGTGTTGCACCAATTGCTAGGTCGTGGAGGATAGCAAAGTTGAAGGCTAGTTCACCAGGATGGTCAGTGAAGGGAGAGGAAAGCTAAAGCTGGTGATGAACATTGAAGTCTCCTAAGAATGGAGATCTCTGCAAAAGGGAAGAGAGTCAGAATGTGCTCCACTTTGGAAGTTAAGTAATCAAAGAATTTCTTATAGTCAGAGGAGTTAGGAGAGAGGTATACAGTACAGATAAATTTAGTATGAGAGTGACTCTGTAGTCGTAGCCAGATGGTGGAAAACTCGGAAGATTCAAGAGAGCAGGTTAAATTGTTGCGCACATAAACGCAACATCCAGCTTTGGATCGAAAATGAGGATAGAGAAATTAGGAGGGAACAGAGAAGGGGCTACTGTCAGTTGCCTCAGACACCTGAGTTTCAGTGAGGAAAAGAGGAGGAGGTTTAGAAGAGGAGAGGATTGAAATTAGATCTTAGACCGCGAATGTTGCAGAATTAATGAAGAAAAAGTTGAGGGGCGTGTCAATGGTTGTTGACCGTTCTTGGGTTGTCTTGTTAACTCACCAGTAACCTTTTCACTGCTAGACAATAAAAACATGATAATAATAATAATAATAATGATAATAATTATAATAATAATAATAATAATAATAATAATAACAATAATAATATAATAATAATAACAACAACCTTTTAGACACATGTTTTTTATCGGTTTTTACGTCCGAGTTCCTTAATTATTTATGGACTCCAGTCTCATGCATAGTTCATAACCTATAAAAGATGTTGACCTCCTACTCTCACAGTGTGTGTGTGTGTGTGTGTGTGTGTGTGTGTGTGTGTGATTTTGTGTGTGTGTGTGTGTGTGTGTGTGTGTGTGAGAGAGAGAGAGAGAGAGAGAGAGAGAGAGAGAGAGAGAGAGAAAGAGAAATCTTAAGTACGCACGCACGCACACAAGCACGCAAGCACGCACGCGCGCACACACACACACACACACACACACACACACACACACACACACACACACACACACACACACACACACACACACACACACACACACGGCCAGGCATCACCTTCCTCCCAGCCTATACATGCACCATCACGGCCACAAAGACGCGTCATTAATCCCTGTCTCGCTGGCTTGGGAGTCCCTCCACGCCCGCGACTCGGGGATTCAGGCCGCGTTATGAAATTTCGATGAAAGAAAAAACAAAAAAAACTTAGTGTGGTTGGCTTGAAAGAAAAATGTTGTTTAAAAGATAAAAAAAAAAAAAAAAAAAATTCAGATATAATTTTCTTGTTCCCACACCACACGCCTTGAGCAGCATTCGAGGCGGCGGGTTTCACAATGATTCATAATGGCAACATTAGCGAGCCTCGCAGGATTGGGCAAAGAACGTGATTGAGATGTTTAGCTTTGTTACTTCGCAGCTAATGAGGATAGGAAGTGCTGGGATGCTGTTAATTCATAGGTAATGAGAAC
This sequence comes from Scylla paramamosain, assembly GCF_035594125.1. Taxonomy (NCBI): domain Eukaryota; kingdom Metazoa; phylum Arthropoda; class Malacostraca; order Decapoda; family Portunidae; genus Scylla; species Scylla paramamosain. The sequence continues at coordinate 508,073 of NW_026973723.1, forward strand.
ACGTATTTTGAAAGACTTTCTTATCTCGTCATGGTTATTTTCAAAACCATAGAAGTGGATATCTTATTTTCCACTAAAGATGCATAATACTTGTCAAACTATCTCTAGAGACCATTAAAACTCCCTAAGAACATCCATTAGAGGCTGTTAAAAGTAGTCAAGAGAAACTTTTGAGAATAAGGTTCATGAATATCAAAATTCTGAATACTTTAATTTTAGAAGCTGTGTCTTTGCTGTTGTTTTCATGGCAGAGGCAGGACGTTTGATGCACATGGACATTAGCTGAAAGATGCTGCACACTCTTCGTCTATTATATTTCCTCGTTTGCGGTAGTTTTTTTTTTTTTTTTTTTTTAAGTGAAGATCACTAAACCCACGCATCAGGGTAACATTATTGCAAAGAACATAACACTCTATAAGCGCAATGCCTTTCAGTGCGGTTTCAGAATTTTATATCAAAGGATCTGAAGATGTTATGTAAAAGAACGTACGATTCCATATAAGCCTTCCTGTTGTAGAGGCAAACTGCTATAGAGGCATGTACATGTTAACAAAGATAATGATATTGATTGGGTGCACTACAATGTAACACTGACCAACCGTAACGAGGCAGCGTAATACAAACATTTTACAGAAGGCAATGGCAATTACGGTAATAATATTGAACACACTAAAATATCGCATATATCACTCAGGAAAAAAAAAGTCCAAAATAAATGATAAAATAAAGAATAGAGCATTGCCTGATATGGTTGCTAATTATAGATATTTTTTTTTTATTTCGGCACGTCTAAAACATGATAACACAAGGCAAGATACAAGAAGCCAGGAGGCAGACACATGACAGATCTTGTAGAAAACATACATGCCTCTATCCACCTGTTATCCTTGTCCATGAACTTGTCTTTTCTTTGTTCAGCGCTTCTTACATCCTCAGCACCAACAAAGTGATACTGAATTTTGTCCTGTCATTTTTCATTCAGTTTGGGAACCAGTCTTGTATTTGTTTTTATCCAGCTTTATTAAGCTTCAACTCATTATTTCTAAGCTCGCATTCTCAAACATTTCAGCGTCTTCTCTCGACTTATTGTAACAGGTTGTAGTGGAAGTTATTGAAGTTATAAAGGATATTTTCATCATTCTAGTAATGTGTATTATGATTTATAAAATGGTCCGCGGTAAACGACTGATCCTCTCTGTGGACTTTAAGATCTGGCTCTGGTGAGAGAACAAAGCGTTTGAGAGTGCGGGTGGTAGTTGTATCCTGATTACTAAGCCTGAGGATCTTGTCTGTGATGATCCACGGGCACCCATAAGCCCAGTACCCTCGTGTGCGGTGCTTGTGTCTTTAGGGATCTGAGGGCCTCGGGTGGAGTCTTCATTTTCATTACGTTTGTTCGTAACCACGTGTGATTGCATTACTCCCAAACAAGGCACACCAACGGCAGTGTGGCGTTCACGCTCGCTCTCTCCTGTGTGTGTGTGTGTGTGTGTGTGTGTGTGTGTGTGTGTGTGTGTGTGTGTGTGTGTGTGTCCTCTTTGTCTGTGAGAGAGAGAGAGGAGGAGAGGAGAGAGAGAGCGAGAGAGAGAGAGAGAGGAGAGGACGAGAGAGAGAGAGAGAGAGAGAGAGAGAGAGAGAGAGAGAGAGAGCCTGCGCGCGCGCGAGCACACACACACACACACACACACACACACACACCATACACAACACACACATACAGAGAGGGAGAGAGAGAGAGAGAGAGAGAGAGAGAGAGAGAGAGAGAGAGAGAGAGAAGAGAGATGAGAGAGAGAGAGAGAGAGATGCCCACACACACACACACACACACACACGCAGAGAGAGAGAGAGAGAGAGAGAGAGAGAGAGAGAGGAGAGAGAGAGAGAGAGAGAGAGAGAGAGAGAGAGAGAGAGAGAGAGAAATGAAGCGCAGCTGCCATCTGGAATAGAATAAAGGCAGGAATACACAGGTGGCGCTGCCCTCTCCACTGTGTTTACTGTTTACGAGGTGAGAGGTGGAGGCGAGGCAGGTCGCCAGAGTCATGTTTGCCCAGCACTGGGGAAGGGAGGATTGGCAGCCCTCGGTTTGCAACACGCAGCAGCCTCCTGCCACTCTGGGGAGGTTGGCAGGACTGGGAAAATATGAGAAGTGCTCGTGTGTACAGGCCTAACCATTAACCCTTTCACTACTGTTTGGCTCTTCCTTCCTCAGTCACAAGCCGCTCTGAGGCACTTCTTGTTCCACAGTCACTTCCATTATATGGACTACAAACTGAAAAATCCACTCCTCTTTATCGCCTTCTTTCTTGCAATTTTTTTTTTTTTTTTCATGAATTGTTTGTAGTGCAGAGTCCTATTACTTATCGCACTGAAAGGTTATATATATATATATATATATATATATATATATATATATATATATATATATATATATATATATATATATATATATATATATATATATATATATATATATATATATATATATATATATATATATATATATATATATATATATATATATATATATATATATATATATATATATATATATATATATATATATATATATATATATATATATATATATATATATATATATATATATATATATATATATATATATATATATATATATATATATATATATATATATATATATATATATATATATAATTCCTGAAAAAGTCTTGCCACGTAAAAAAAAAGATTAGCTCTTATTCACCAACTGGTAGTGGGAATTGTTGGTTGCATACTGACTGAAATACAAAAAGGTTGACATTAGAATATTACAACATAAAAATATGAGGAAAGCTGCACGAAGCCAGAGTGTCTACACGTGACAGTCCCTGTGTAAAACATGCATTCTTGTATCCACCTGCCATCATATCTATCTATCTTTATATATATATATATATATATATATATATATATATATATATAATATATATATATATATATATATATATATATATATATATATATATATATATATATATATATATATATATATATTTTTCTTATCTCCGTATAGATTTATCAACAATAGCCTGATTATTAAGTATTTTATTAATCTTTTTGACAATTTGACTCTTATGGGAAAGAAAGAAGTCTCCAGTTGTGAAGTAGTGGAGAATAAATACATATAATTTATATGGTAACAGCAGTGTTTATGAAAGCCGGTCTTTTATGAGTGTGTTGAAGTTTACATTCTCTGAAGCAGTATCCATGCGTGACTTTAACTCCATCAGTGTCCCCGCGTCTCCTCTCCTTTAACTCATTAAGCCTATTAGCATTGTTTTTAATTGGACACGATGACATTTAAATGAAACCTAAGGGTGATTCACAGTCCGGCATTGTAAAGGACCTTCTTACCTGACAATGGTTTGCTGTGGGGATTTCAGACAAGATTTAGTGGCGCACGTCAGCCAAGTGATGCACTGCACACGTTTTGGCCTCGTGTAGATCGGGCCGTGTGCAAAGTATTGCCCGTATTCTGAGAGATTGCTTCCCTGTATCTCGACTACATTCATCAAGCCTTAGTGGAAGTAACTGGAGCTTTTATTTGTGTTTTTATGATATTAGCTGAACAAGGAGTCTGTATCATTAATAAGAGAAAATGTCGTGGGAACCCGATCAACCATTGTTGTGTCGAAGAATGCGAGCACTAATTTCCTGTATTGTCTGGAATTTGTACGCACGTGCTTTGCATTCCAGATTAGATGCAAGACAATCACAAACACATTAACGGAGATAGATAGGTATGTAGGTAGGATGGTGTTTATATAGGTAGGTGGGTATATAGCTCTAAGGTAGGTAAGATGAGAGAGAGAGAGAGAGAGAGAGAGAGAGAGAGAGAGAGAGAGAGAGAGAGAGAGAGAGAGAGAGAGAGAGAGAGAGAGAGAGAGAGAGAGACTGGGCACCCCGTTACCTCGGTATAAAGATAAGCACTCGTTAACCTCTTCCCTTAGTTGGCGTTCACATACAGCACGCCAAGGCCATTAAACCGCAAAGGTGGCCGCGGCACAAACAAGCTTTACAACACACAAAAATGATGCTCCCAAAAGCCAGTCGGCGGGGAGACAAAAGCAGAAGTATGTGAGGCCTCCATATATTGCAAAAGAAATACACTGCAGATTGGTTTATTCTGTCCGCGTTCACGTGACCTTCCATACCTCTCTTCTTTGTCTTTTTTTTCTCTGTGTCTCTGTTTATCTGTCTGTCTGTCTGTATCTGTCTGTTTGGCTGCTTGTCTGTGTCTGTTTGCTTCTCTTTGTCTGCTTGTTTGTCTTTATCTTTGTTTCTGTGTCTCTCTCTCTCTCTCTCTCTCTCTCTCTCTCTCTCTCTCTCTCTCTCTCTCTCTCTCTCTCTCTCTCTCTCTCTCTCTCTCTCTCACACACACACGCACACACACACACACACACACACACACACACACACACACACACACACACACACACACACACACACACACACACACACACACACACACACACACACACATATTTAGTATACTACTGCATGTGTATCTACATGTGTGTGTGTGCGTGTGTCTGTGTGTGTGTGTGTGTGTGTGTGTGTGTGTGTGTGTGTGTGTGTGTGTGTGTGTGTGTGTGTGTGTGTGTGTGTGTGGTGTGTGGAGGCCAGTATCATCAGCACACATCGGTCTTGGTTATCGGTGACAATGGCAATTTTTCAAGCAATGTTTCTCTACGTTTTGCTTTATCACTTTATTCCGCACTGTGTTTGCATGGCCAACCGTTTCTGCATTTTTTTTATTTTTTATTTATTTATTTTTTTTTTTATGTGCAGTATTTGTCTTTTTTCTACATATATTTGTCATTTGTATTAGTATTTGTGATAGTTATGAGTGTGGGTGTCCTGCAGGGTGACATTGAAGGTTTGCTGAAAATGCATTAAATCATCATGTTGCAAGCTGTGTCATGCATTTCTTTTGTCACCTGTTATAATGTGTGTCGCGTCCGTTTTGACATTCAAATGTAACAAAAAAGGAAATACCAACAACAACAATTCCTTTAGTAACAACAACAACAACAACAACAGCAGCTACTACTACCACTACTACTACTACTACTACTACTACTCCTGCCACCAACAACAGCAGCTACTACTACTACTACTACTACTACTATTACTCCTGCCACCACCACTATATCATAAACAACAACAACACACACGCAGAGATGGCCGTGCAGCCTCCACCGCTAGCCAAACAAGTCCTCGGGAACAGCCCATGACGTTTAGGCTTATGGTGGTGGCTGGCAGTGAAGAGAAGCTGGCTGGCCGGGGCTCGCCGTCCTTCCATTACCTAATCGCCGCCGCAAAGGAGCAGAAAGCCAGTCATCTTCACTAAAGTTTATGAAAATCACTCGCCTGTGTATTCCTGCATAGGTATTCCAATAACTTAAGGGGCAGTGCGAAGTGAGTCTGGTCTTACGTTGTTCCACGTATTTCTGTTGACCATTCTGACCAATAGGTAATGAGTGTTTTTATTAGAGACAACGACCAAGGCCAAACAAAATGGGTAAAAGAAAGGCTACCTAACAGAGGTAGCCAAATTTCTGATTGGGGCAGAGCAAACTTGGTATTGTTCAATGCCTCAAAAACTCAATTCCTCCATCTATCAACTCGACACAACCTTCCAGACAACTATCCCCTCTTCTTCAATGACACTCAACTGTCCCCCTCTTCTACACTGAACATCCTCGGTCTGTCCTTTACTTATAATCTAAACTGGAAACTTCACATCTCATCTCTAGCTAAGACAGCTTCTATGAAGTTAGGTGTTCTGAGACGTCTCCGCCAGTTTTTCTCACCCCCTAGCTGCTAACTCTGTACAAGGGCCTTATCCGTCCATGTATGGAGTATGCTTCACATGTCTGGGAGGGTTCCACTCATACTGCTCTTCTAGACAGGGTGGAATCAAAAGCTTTTCGTCTCATCAACTCCTCTCCTCTAACTGACTGTCTTCAGCCTCTCTCTCACCGCCGCAATGTTGCATATCTAGCTGTCTTTTACCGCTATTTTCATGCTAACTGCTCTTCTGATCTTGCTAACTGCATGCCTCCCCTCCTTCCGCGGCCTCGCTGCACAAGACTTTCTTCTTTCTCTCACCCCTATTCTGTCCACCTCTCTAACGCAAGAGTTAACCAGTATTCTCAATCATTCATCCCTTTCTCTGGTAAACTCTGGAACTCCCTGCCTGCTTCTGTATTTCCACCTTCCTATGACTTGAATTCCTTCAAGAGGGAGGTTTCAAGACACTTATCCACCAATTTTTGACCACTGCTTTGACCCTTTTATGGGACTGGCATTTCAGTGGGCATTTTTTTTTATTAGATTTTTGTTGCCCTTGGCCAGTGTTCTTCCTACATAAAAAAAAAAAAAAAAAAAAAAAAAAAAGAGACAAACGCTCAATGCCGTAATCATGAAGTATCAGGAATAGAAAAATCGAAAAAAAGACCACTTTAATTAGCTAATTTCTTTAATCCAGTAATCTCATGTTATTGGTCTAAAAACTGAAACTATAAGCGCTGAAAAGTTTAAACTCCTTGGGCCCACTTTTTTTTTTACTCATGTTCAGTAATTACACTTGAAGCCTGCGCTACAAAACTGTATTAAGGTTGAGGAAAAGCCACAGCAGCCTGAGAGTTAATCAGCGTGGAAGTAATTTATAGCATCCGTGGTGGGAATGACGTGACTGACGTTAGATGTTGCTGCACCACTGATTGGGACACTGAGTCACTTCATTATAAGGTCAATCATTCTCCTACATATTTACAAGCCGCGATCCAGTGAGTGTGAACTCTTTTGACGTGTTGTTGTCAGTCGTGAGTACAAGTAGAGGAGTGTTACACTCACTGCTTACCCATACTAATAACAAATATCACGGTCTACATTAATAAAAATAAATAAAAACTTCATAAAGGGGAAAGAAAAATTCGACTTAAGACTAAAAGTAAAATAAAAAAAAACAAGATAATAATGATGTGTGTATATATAAAATAAAAAAAAATGAAAAATTGAAAATTGTAAGTCTGATGTCACGAATTCTTGTATTTGTATGCGTTGTGTTCTATAAGGACTATTGTAAATGCCATAGACATGATTTCCCGATTTCTAATGTTTTATCATATTGATGATGCAGAATTCTTATTAAGCTTTCACTAAAATTAGGAAAAAAAAAAAAAATCCACCACTGCTCATTACAAGTCTGTGAGAAAAGACACCGAGGCACTTCAGAATATTATCTTATAATTTCAGAAGTGAACGGAAAATCGCAGGTATAGTGAGCTTTGTTCCACGAGAGCCGATCGCTCAGCAAAAATGATGTACTTGTTTATATAAATGTCTATTAAAATTGCGTGAATTATTAAACACACCGAGGTCACAAATATGAGCCGATGTGTTTAATTATCCTCATCACCATCCGTGTGGACGTTATATAGATGTTGATTATGTTGATGTGCATCGAGAAGCGTAAGACTAAACTGTGCACCAAAACCCATCGACAGGTGCCCAGCACGCCCCGGCAGCAGGTCACTGATGACGTCATTGCCTGTTGTGTTGCCATTGTGACGTTCTCTCAAGTCCAAGATTCAGATTCTTATGCGCAATCTCTATAATCTATATTGATGATGCAGAAACCTTGTTAAACTATCACTGGAAACATGAGGACGCCATTGAAAACCCTAATAACTCTCGTTAAAAGTATTAAAATTAGTCGAGATCTGACGCGCAGACGTTTGAGAAAAGAGTATCTGGTGTTCTGCGGGTGACAAGGAGATCAAATACAGGACGTCCTGAGACAAAGTAACCAGAGGACAGTGAAGGGAATACAGTGGCAGCATTCCCTCTTCTGAAGCTTTCCGGTGCCTTGTCTGTGGCTGATCCTCGCAAGTCTTCTCTGCAAGGCTGCCCACTCTCAAACTTCTACCTCAAGTACTTTTCTGTGCAGTCTTTGCATCCTGGCTCATCGCTCTGAACATGAAGTAAGAAAGGAAAACGGAATGAGAGAGAAAGAGAGAGAGAGAGAGAGAGAGAGAGAGAGAGAGAGAGAGAGAGAGAGAGAGAGAGAGAGAGAGAGAGAGAGAGAGAGAGAGAGAGAGGTGAGGATGGAGGAGAAAGTGAAGAATGATGGAGAGAAAGAGTAAGGATGAAGGAGAAAGAGAAAGAAGGAAAGAGGTGAGAATGAAGGAGAAGAGAAAGAGAAAGAGACGGGATTAGAGAGAAAGGGAGGGAGAGGCAGCGAAAAAACATAAATGAGTAGTGAGCTGTGGTAGCCTCGGATGAAGACACACAATGGTTGGTCCTCCACTCTATGATATAATCCGGCAATACATATCGCTCCCCCTTACGTCCCATATCTTGCTTCCCTCTTAATCTATGGCACACTTTTCCGCCTGAGTTTAGGGCGGGAGTGTGTCTGGAACTGGAAGGTAGGAGGTATTTGGTGAATCTTGGATAGAAGGAGAGAGAGAGAGAGAGAGAGAGAGAGAGAGAGAGAGAGAGAGAGAGAGAGAGAGAGAGAGAGAGAGAGAGAGAGAGAGAGAGAGAGAGAGAGGGGGGGGGGGGGGAATAATCTAATTTTACTACACGCAACATTTTTTTTCATTTATTTATTTATTTATTTTTTTATTTTTTTTTGTTTTTCTAGTTTTCCCTAGTCTGTCAGGGAAAACTAGACGAAAAAAAAAAAAAAAAACTATACGCAGCATTTATATTACCAACTTAAGTGGTCATCCATTTTCAGTAATCCAAATGAGAAAGTGAGACGTTTGCTTTATGAAAACTCTGAAGTGAGGAGTCATTCTGTGCAGTCAGCTTGCCTTCATAGACTCGTCATCCTTTATGCAGCTTCTGTATAACGCAGTGTTGTGTTATAAAGGTGCGTGATTTGGGAACTGAACAAGAACTAATATAATTATGGTATACATTCCAAAACTGAAATACATGAAATCTGAAAGGCCTGTGCATCGTAATAACATTATTTCTGAACTCCTTCCGAGATTGTAATGATGACAGAAAAGAAAAAGTGTACGTTGCTTGAAAAATTCTGGTAAGCCTTGGAACTCCCTGTCTGTTTGTGTATTTCCGCCTTCCTATGACTTGAACTCTTTCTAGAGGGAGGTTCAAATTACTTATCCTCTGGTTTTTACTTTTATTTATTTATTTTTTTTTTCTCTGAGGACTTTCGCCTTAGCGGCCTTTTTTGTTTCCTAATTTTTGTTACCCTCTTGCATAAATAAAAATAAAATAAAACATCGTGTGTTTATCTCAATTAGAGATTTATAAATATTAAATATAAAGAAGAATCGTGCAGTCTTGTGATCATTTCAGTACGCTATATTTTCCCCCACCGAGTATTCCCTGAGATGTTTGAACGCAGCGTCTTCCCACACAGAGGAAATGTAATGAAAAAGCCACTCTCAAGAAAACATCTTGTTCCTTTTGCATAAATATGATTGAAAATCAAATAAACACGCCAGTTGAGAGAGAGAGAGAGAGAGAGAGAGAGAGAGAGAGAGAGAGAGAGAGAGAGAGAGAGAGAGAGAGAGAGAGAACCGTATCAAACAGCACTCGATCCAGAAGTCATTGCCAGTTAATTAGCTGAACCATCGGAGTGTGTAAAGATTCAAGCAAATATTAAACTAACAATCTTTTACCAATGGACGATATCAGCGGAATAAACTAATAAATCTCAAACGTTCTATACATACCAATAAACTCTATAAAAACTTCCCCATTGTTATCCTTGTTCCCTGTTGTAGGACACACACACACACACACACACACACACACACACACACACACACACACACACACACACACACACACACAGCTTCTCAGGTTATTATTTTTAAGGCATCTCTCATCCACGTATTTTTCCACGGCCGCATTGTTCCCGGGCAGGCAGTGAGTTCCGCGCGCTATCTTGATTGACGGGAAGAGCAACGACATTTTGATGGGAGTGTGTGTGTGTGTGTGTGTGTGTGTGTGTGTGTGTGTGTGTGTGTGGTGTGGTTTGTTGGGGTGTTTTTCTTTATCTCTTCGTATTTCTTTTTTTCTTTTTTTGTAAAAAGACTGCTTGGTATGGTGATAAGGGAGACAATATTCTTGGAAGCTTCTATTTTTATGTACAGTATATGCAGAATGTTCAGAGATGTATACCTGCATATATCTTTGTTAATTTTTCTCCATGTTCTGTGATGAGGAGAATGATAACATTCTTCCCACTTAAGGGTTAATATATATGTATGTGATTATATTAGAGAAAACGTAAATAAGTTAGAACGTAAATGTTTTTTTTAAATAAGTAAATAAATGATAAATAAATAAATAAATGATATTTGCAGTGTATGAGAAGAGTGACACTTGCAATTATGGCATTGCAATATAGTCAACAATCATTATTATCATTATATTTTAATGAATACTTCATTGTGCACATTATACAATATTTGTTCTTATTTTGGGGAATAAAGTTTGGTAATTTTTACTTCATTCCTTGAAACTCTCTCTCTCTCTCTCTCTCTCTCTCTCTCTCTCTCTCTCTCTCTCTCTCTCTCTCTCTCTCTCTCTCTCTCTCTCTCTCTCTCTCCATTTTTCTTCTTTGCTTGAGAGAAAGGAAAATCCTCCATATATTATGTTAACATTTAACTGCAGTGTATATATATATATATATATATATATATATATATATATATATATATATATATATATATATATATATATATATATATATATATATATATATATATATATATATATATATATATATATATATATATATATATATATATATTGGTGAACATTTTTTGTCAGTTTTTCTTTTACTGTGCCATTTTTCTTGTGAATTTCACTTGGTGTGGTGATGTTCACACCAGGATACACAAATTAATATTGATTTTTTTTTTTTTTTTTTTTTTTTACGTTTTGGTTACTATTTTCAATGTGTATTTTTTATTTTGACTTTTTTTTTAGTATTTTGAGCCTTTTTTGTGTTATGTTTCTTTTTCATTGATTGTTTGACTTTCCTTTATCATTGAGTCTGACTTTCTTTTCATTTTTCTTTTTCCTTACATTTTTTTTTCTTTCAGTGTTTTGAACTTTTTTGTTGGTTTCGTGTTTTCACTTTTTTTTCTTTTAATGTTTTAACTTTTTTTTGTTTTTTAGTGTCTTGAGTCGTTTTATCTTTTTAGTGTTTTGTTTTTTTTCTTTATCGTTTGAACTCCTTCCTTCTTTTAATGTTTTCAAATGTCTTTCTTCTTTTTGTGTTTTGATTTTTTTTGTTTTTGACTATATATATATATATATATATATATATATATATATATATATATATATATATATATATATATATATATATATATATATATATATATATATATATATATATATATATATATATATATATATATATATATATATATATATATATATTTTTTTTTTTAATGTTTTCACTCCGTTTGTTAGTGTCATGACTGCTTTTTACTGTTTTAACTTCTTTGTTTCATCTTCGTTTTTGTATTTTGCCTCTATTCATCTTTTTATTTATTTATATATTTTTTTATTTGACAGCCTTTTCAAGTGTTTTGACTTTTTTGGTGTTTTTTAGCCCTCTTTGTTTTGACTTTTTGTTTAGTGTTTTGAGTATTTTGTCTCCTTGCTGTATTTTCACTTATTTTCTCTCCTTTTTTTTTCTTTTTGTAGTGTTTTGATTCTTTCTTTTAATGTTTTAATTCCTTTTGTAGTGTTTTGAGTCCTGTTTTGCTTTCTAGTATTTTCACATGTTTTTTTTTATTGTTTTTACTTTATTTTAGTGTTTTCATTATCCATCTTTTTTTCTGGTTATTTCCTTAAATTTCATTGAAATTAGGCTGAACAATTTTTTTTTATTTCAATTTTTTCTGATTTTTGTAATTATTGGCATGATGAGTTAATTTTGTTGTTCTCATGAATTTTCTCCTTTTTTTTTTTTTATTGGTGGTGCGGGCATTTTAAAATTGTAGCTTTGTGGAGTCATGGTTTGTCCCCGCTTAAAGTCCTTTGTCTTTTGTCCCTCGTCTATCAAGTTCTTTCTTTAATTTTTGGTTTTGTGAAAGAAAATTCCTGACTTGTTTTCAAGGCCTACTGTTTTATTTCTAAATTTAATTAGTTTCAATTTAATGAAGAGTCATTATTATTATTATTATTATTTTTTAACAATATCTCTCATTTCAAAATGAAGTCATCTATTTTCTCTTGTCTTTGTTTCTTATATTTTGTTTTCTTTTCTTAACCTTACTTGTTTTTTGTTATTTGTTGATAATGATTTTTTAAGATTTTTATATTTTATCTTTTTTATCTATTTATTTATTTTTTTTTATTTTAATAGTTTACACATTCTTATTTTCTTGAACCTTGTGTATTAATACTGTTTTAAAAGGTTTCCACTTCCCAATTCGTGTTTTTTTCTTATTTTGGTCTTCCTTTGGCTTGTCTTGTGGCTGTTCCAGCTTTTTTTTTACTCTTCTTTCTTCAGTGTTTTAATTTATGTTTTTTTTTTTTTTTTGGGGGGGGGCTACATTTGTATTTTTTTTTTTTTTTTTAGTATTTTGACTTTTTTTCATTTTCTAGTATTTGTGTTTGGCTCCTTTTTATTTTATTATAAATACTTTTGACATTATCATCTTTTATTTTAAGTTTAACTTTTTTTTGTTTTGACTTGTAAATTTCTTTTCTTGTAATGTTGTTTTTCCACTGGTTATTTATTTATTTATTTATTTATTTATTTTAGTGTTTGGCTTAATGTTATTTTAGTGACTATTTTTTTTGTTTCTTCATGTTGTCTCCATTTTTTTTTTATTTATTTTTTCTACTCTAATTATTATTATTTTTATTGTTTTACATTTTAGTGTTACGGCTCCATATTTTTTTATTAATTTAGTGTTTTCACTTATTTTCTTTTATTGTTTTGAACTATTTTTTTTATTGCTTTGACTCCATTTTCTTCTTTCATTGTTTTTTTTCCCCATTATTTTGATTTAATTTCCATTTTTTTTTCTAGAGTTTTGATTCCATCTTATTTTTACTTTTTAATGTTGTGAATTCTTTTTTCATTGAATGTTTTGACATTTCCCTGTTATTTTAGTGTTCATTATTTCTTCGTTTTTTTTTTTATGTTTTGACTCCATTTTTCTTTTTTTTTCACATTTTCCACATTTTGTATTTTAGTGTTTTGAATGTTTTCAATGTTTTTATTATTTTTCAGCGTTTTTACTTTTTGTTTCTTTTACTGATTGAACTCCATTTTTTTGTTTTATTATTTTGCTCCATTTCGTATTCTGGGTATATTTCATATTTTTTTTAGTATTTTGATTTTTTTAATGTTTTCACTCCATTTTTTCTTTTTTCTTTTTTACTTTTTTTTAGTGTTTCAACTTTTTGTTTGTTTACTCCTGCCTCTTTGTTTTGACTTTTATTTTTTTATTTATTTATTTATTTATTTATTTATTTATTTATTTTTTTTTTTTTGTGTGTGTGTGTGTGTGTGTGTGTGTGTGTGTGTGTGTGTGTGTGTTTTCACTACTTTTACAGTGTTTTGAATTTTTGTAGTTTATTTTTACTTTTTTTTTCCTTTTAGTGTTTTGATGTTTTTGTAGTGTTTTTGACTCCATTTATTTATTTTTTTCTTTTTTGTGTTTTGCCTTTTATCCTTTTTTAGTATCTTCATTATTTTTCTTAATATTTTTAGTTATTGTCTTTTTATTGTTTTGACTTCTATTTCATTTTTTTTAATGTTTTGACTCATTTTCTTTTTTTATTATTTTGCTTCAATTTTTCTTTTTTTTATGTTTTGACTCCATGTTTTTTTTTTTCTATTCTAGTTTAATTTTTAGTGTTGCGACTCCTTTATTAGTGTTTTGATTCTAATTTTAGAGTTTTGATATTTTTTTTTTATTGTTTTGGTTTCTTTATTGTTTTGGCTCCTACTTTAGTGTGTTGAGCTTTAGTAGTGTTTTAACTGTTTTTTTTTATTTCTTAGTTTTTAAACTTCTTTTTTTCATTTTGTTTATTTTTTGTCTTTTTGTTTTATTATTTTAACACTTTTCTCTTAATATGCATTTTTTTTTAATATGTTAATATTTGTTTTTCTTTTTTTTGTATTTTCACTTCATTTTTTTTTCAATTTTGGCTCACTGTAATGTTTTGACTTGTTTGTATTTTCATTCATTTTTTACTAATTTTTCTTTATTTTCTTTATTTTCTTTTTTAGTGTTTTACTCCATTTATTTTTTTTTTTAGTGTTTTGACAACATTTTCTCTTGTGACTCCTTTGTAGTGTTTTTAGTTTTTAGTTTCTTTTTGTGTTTTTTTGTGTTTTATCTACTTTTCTAGTGTTTAGATTTCTTGTTTTAGAGTTGATTTCTTTTTTTTTAGTTGTTTTGACACTTTTTGTAGTATTTTTGTCTTCTTTTTAGTGTTTTGACATTTTTTTCAGTATTTTCACCACTTTTTAATGTTTTAATTGTTTTTTTTCTAAGTTTTTACTCTTGTTTGTTTTTTTTGTCTTTTTATTGTTTTGCCTATTTTTTAAACTTTTTTTGTTGTTTTGACTGCATTTTTAGTGCTTGAAGGCTTCTATTAATGTTTTAAGTAACTTTTTAAGTAACTAATGCTTGACTTCTGTTTTCGTTGTAGTGTTTTGGCATAAGTTTTAGTGCTTTCAGTATTTTTGACTGTCGATCCTTTTTTTTTTAGTCTGTTTTCTTAAATCTTATTGAAATTAGCCAAAACTATTTTTTCTTATTATTCTCGTGATTTTGGTCGTTATTTCCAGGATGCCTTATTTTGTTGTTGCTGTTCTCATTAATTTTCTCCTTTTTTGGGGGGGGCGATGAGGTAAGATCGGGAATTTCAAAATTCTAGCTTTGTGCAATCATTAATTTTCCACTAATGGAGTTCTTTTTCTTTTGTTCCTCCTTCTCCATCAAGTCGTTTTTTTTTTTATTTCTTGTAAAATTCTTAATTTCTTTCCAAGGCCTATTTTGTTTCAAAAATTAATTTCTTTCCAATCAACAAAGCGTTAGTCTTATTGTTTTTTTTTCTAGTATCTCTCTATTTTCCATCAAATCATATATTTTCTCTTGTTTATTGTCATTCTTTCTTCTCTTATCCTTATTTGTTTTTGTTATTTCTTAATAATATTTTTAATAAAATTTTTTACTTTTATCTTTTTTTTACTTTTGTCTTTATAGTTTACACATGCTTATTCTCTTCAGCCTTCTACATCCTCACTGCTTTCAAAATTTTTCCACTTTAAAATTCGTGACTCTCTTCTCGCCAAACCCTCTTTTTCTTATTTTGAACTTCTTTGAGGTTGTCTTTTGGGTGTTCCATTACATCCCATTCTTCTTGAAATCGCCTTTTCACTGACTTTTTTTGTTCTTCGTCTTCTGCTGAGGTGCACTTCGTATTAATGGTTTTGTCATATCCGCCATTCTTGATTTTTTTATTAATTTGCGTAATTTGTTCATTCTCCTCGATTTTCCTTTTGATTTTTTTTCCAGTATCCATTTCCTTTGTTTCATGTTCATCGTGATCCAGTTTAATTTTCTTTGACTCTGCATTTAGAAATTGATGAGTAATGTCTTCATTTACCTGGAATTTCCTTTTCATTGAAATGATTTTCTCTTTTTCTTTCGTAGGTGTTGCTTGAGTCTCGCCTTCGCACTCCGAGGACACTTTGAATTCATGGTGCTTTAGGTGCTCGTGGTCTTCGTCAGCCTTCGTGACCGTCCATGCTCGTAACGTCTTCTTGTGCTCCTTGTTGTAAGTTTTGCTGAGGTTCTCGTAGCATCGAATGGTCTTGATGAACCCTTTAGGTTTGTAGTGCCAGAGTCGACGTATTTCTTTCCGAAAGTCGATCTTCAACGGCCTGCCATTCTGGGATTTGTTGTTGCTAAGATACGTTACGAATCTATCCAGGATCGCGTGGTGGACTGGAGTCTCCCAGGGTTTTTGTTCGAAGGGGAAGGAAGTTGGATAGGATTCCTGGACATCCTGCTGATTTTTAAGTATGTAATTTCCTGTAGGATAATACTGTACATGCAGCTCACGGAATATTTTCTGTATAGTCAGCGGTTCGTTTTCAGTATAGTCAGCCTTTCGTTCCATCTCCTCTTCCTTCCTCATCTCCCCTTCACCTTCCTCTGAGCCTTCATCCATCCAGTCCGAATCACTGTCCTGCTCATCGTCACTCCAGATGTCCCAGGTGAGGCCTGTGAGGGAGTCCTTGGTGGACTCCTTGTACTCCTGCGGCGACACCTCCAGGTAGCTTATTGCCTCATCTTCCAGCACCTTGCTCCTCTGTGCCCACTCACTCTCCTGCGTCTGAATGTCATAAACTTTCAAAATTATGTCTTGAGCCGAACTCCGCGACAAGAACCTGTTCATTTTGGCCAGAACTGTCTTGGTGTGGCGTGCCTTTTCCTTGACCATGTTAATGTAATCACGCCGGAGCTTGAGTTGTTTGTTGTTATGTTGGGTGAGCAGTAGCAGCCTCTGGTGTTTAGGGAGGTGCATCAGACCTATGTCATCTTTGGGGCACAAGGGAAACAGACTGTTAAGCTCGTGCTCCGATAAGCGTCTCTTAAGGTATTTATGCTTCTGCTGCAGAAACTTGCGCGTCAAGCTCTGATAAGTTTCTTTCGCGACAGACAAGTACTTTTCCAACTTGTTTCTGCTCATGTTATTCAATTTTACTTTGACCTCCTCGCGGCGGGCCTGATTTCCCTTTTCCTTACAAAAGAACTTATATTCGTCGTCGATATCGTGAACGAGGCTCTCCACGTAGCCTTGAAGCTTCTCGCACACAGGGCCGTGGCAGGGAAAGGGCGACTCATGTCCTTGCATTGTAGCCACAGTCTGTAAAAACAGCAACACGGAAGTCATGTCTGAGTGACTTTGCGGCTCCCATCCATTTCCCCGCTGTGCCTTTGCGAGGACGTGCTCATTCAGGTACTGGAGGCGGCGGATGGGGAGCTGGTCCAGGAACTTGACAATCTTGACTGCGAGTCGCCGTTTCTTACGGAGCATTTCTACCGTCGCCTGTGCTTGGAAGATTTCTTCACACGACACTTTGTGCTTCCGCGACAAACTGTAAAGAAGGGCCTCTTTCTCTGTCATGAGGAAGTCGTTAAGGTAGGCCTTCTGCCGCTTGAAAGACTGCCACGCTGCAGTGCCCTGTGTGCCCAGGCGCAGGCCTGGGAACCGCTTGAGGCCCTTGGCACGCCGCCACAACTTTTTGAATATCGCGAAATTCCTTCGGCAAACTGTTTTCATGACGTAGCGGCGAATGTTTCTGCTGACATTCTTTTCCATAAACTGTTCAAGAATTTTTTCCTTCTCTTGAATGGAATGTGTTGAAAGATTGACCTTGGGGAACAAAGGAGCTCGGCAGCAGTGGAATTCTTGACTGTAAGTCTTGTCTTTGAGTGGGCAGTCAGAGACCATTTCCTGCATCCACAGAGTGCGGCTCACATCCTGACTCCGCCTCCACGCCGCCTTCTCGTGCCCCTCCTCTTCGCTACCATCACTGAATTCGCCGGCAAGTCTGTTAAGCAGCTTGAAGTCCACCTCCTTCTCTGGTGATGTCTGGCTTTTCTTTGTTATATTATCATCACTGGCACCACCGCACTCGCCGTCTTCAACCGAACTGGACTCCTCGCCATCTGAGGGATACTCAGTGGGACTCAAGCGGGCCTCACTCTCAGCGTCACTGTCGTCCTCCTCATCCCAAGAAGCGTCATTCGTTTCACACTCATCATCCTCCACGTCTGAGAGGTGGCAGTGCATTCTCTCGTCGTCGGAGAACTCAAGGCTGGCGTGTGACTTGTCGTCAGGGATGTAATACTCGTCCTCGTCGTCTTCTTCGTTGCTTGAGTTACCGTCTTGTCCCTTCATCCCAGGCACGCTCCCTTCCACGCGGTCATTCTGGTGGGTGAGAGTTTGGGGGTGTTTGAGCACGTGCTCCACCGTCACCTTTCCGTTGTAAATCGCTTCCATGGTGTTCAGCAGAGTCTCTGGGGCCTGTGCGTGAAGCGTGACAGCGCTACTCACAAACTTCTTCGCCATCTTTATCTCTTCAATTGCTGTTTTACATTTTTGGATTTCGTCTTCATTATTTGACCGGTTCTCTTCGTTTTCCTGAACTTCGTCACATTGTTCGTCTTTTGTTTCATTAACGTTTCCTTCTTCCATCTGGTCGTCATCGCCTCGACCTTCCTCGTCATCCTCATCATCACTCCAGTTTTCAAACTCGTCCTTCTCCGCTGCTTTGTGTAAATAGACTTTCTTATCCATGCCCCGCTTGAAGTAGCGATGCACGATGCCCTGCATGGCGTAGTGCATCTTGCGCATGACGGCCTCCTGTTTCTTGTGGCTCTTGCCCTTCATTCTAAAGTACATGCGTCTCAGGAAGGCCTTGACGATGTATGTCACATGTTGCACCACCATTTTGTTGGGGAAGGTCAGCTGTGCCAGGATATCATCGTGTGACTTTTGCAAGTGATTAAGGCGCGTGAGGGCGGCGAGAAATTTCTTGGGGCAGGTGTTGTCTAGTGAAGTGTATTCGCTACTATCCAATTTAAAGTTACCGACAGGAGGGTTGGGTTTGTCCTGGAGTTCGTTTTCCATCTCCTCTGGCGTGGCCTCAACACCGGCCATGACGGCGCCCCAGGCCTGCTCATCAAAGAAGCAATGTTTGTCCAGCCACTCCGTTACCCAGTCAATCTTAGAAATTTCAATGTGTTCTTCATCCTCGTTCTCAGAGTCACATGTCTGAGGTGCGCTGTATTTGAAGGACTGATTTTGTTCCGGCCCCTTCAAGGACTCAGTGTTCCGTCCCTCTGTCACTACTTTCTGTAGGGCAGCCAGACAACAGGAAATGTTAAGAAAGAGTGAGACATGTATTCATATAAACTTGCATGTGGTGATGAACCATCTATCTCAATATGTCAGTCAGCTGTCCAGTCAGTCACTCTGTTAATCTACTCCTTCATTAACTTATTCGTATATTCATTCATTAAGACAGCGAATCAATTACTTTATCTATTGGTTTTCTTTCTATCCGTTTGTGTATCTGTCTATCTATGTATCTGTTTTTCTTATCCATCTATCTATCTATCTCTATCTATTTACCTTTCTATTAATCAATCAATATATCAATCAATATATCAAATCTCTCTACGTATTTGTCTGTGTATCTATCTGTCAGTATCTTCTTACATTTTTATTCTATCTTAATCTTATCTATCTATCTTTCTATCTATCTATGTATCTATTTATATATCTCTCTACCTATTTATCTATTAGTCAATCAACCAATTAATCTATTTATCTACTTATCTATCTAATTATCTCTAGGTCTATCAGTCTACCTATATATTTATCTGTCTGTCTATCTATCCATCTACCAATCATTTAACTCATCAATCTGGGTGTATCTTTCTATTTATCTATATGTTCATCTATCAATCAACCTATACATTTGTGAGTCTATCTATCAAGCAATCCAACGATCACGCAGTGTATCCATCTCAACACTCTCTCTCTCAAGAAGAAACCTGCAAGACGGTCATCTGAGGCAACACAGTCTGTGGTGTATACTCGTACTTACTCGTGCCTGTGTTTTCTTGCCACTCAGGCGACGCAGTGCGGCCAGACGCCTCTCTTTGGCTCGCGCGGCTCTTACTTCCTTCACGGATTCTGCTCTCTTGTACTCCATGTCTGTGTATTCCTCAGGACAAATCTCGGTGCTGTTCTCACACATCAGTGGAGTGTTTCTCTTGAAATCCTTGTGCCCAATGGATCACAGGGGGTGGGTAAACCTGAAGGATGGATTTTTTGCCAGTAGGTATATCAACTTTGTATTTGGGATCGTCTGTCGCAGCCGAAAATCAGCTTCGAGTTAGGTGGCAAGCAGACTCAGGAAGACGGTTGCTGATTGGTGCTAGCGCCCGAGACCCCAGGAAAACGTCCGCTGATTGGTGAAGTGCTTGAATTGGACTGAGTTATTGTGCTTTTGCTTCTTCTTCTTCTTCTTCTTCCTCTTCTTCTTCTTCTTCTTCTTATATATATATATATATATATATATATATATATATATATATATATATATATATATATATATATATATATATATATATATATATATACACACACACACACACACACACACACACACACACACACATACAACCTCCCTCTTGGAAAAGTTCGTTACAGGAAGCAGGCAGGGATAGCCAGACTTTACCATAGAAAGGGATGAATGATTGAGAGTACTGGTTAACTCTGGCATTGCAGACGTTAACACAACAGAAATGAGACCACGAAGAGAGTGTTATGCAGGAAGGTCGCGGGAGGATGGGAGGCAAGCATCTAGCAAGATCAGAAGACCAGTTAGTTTTAAAAGAGGGGTAAAACATAGCCAGAAATGCAACCCTGTGGTGATAAGAGAGGCTAAAGAGAGTCAGTTAGAGGAGAAGAGTTCATTACACGAAATGATTTTCGTTCCACCCTGTCTAATTGTCTGTCTGTCTGTGTGTGTCTTGTTGTTGCTCCTGCTGCACTTGATGTGTTTTGTTTTTGTTAATATTGTTGTTGTTGTCGTTGTTGTTGTTGTTGTTGTTGCTGAAGCTTCAGCTGCATTTGCTGTTTGTTTTGTTATTGTTTTTGTTGTTGTTGTTGTTGTTGTTGTTGTTGTTGTTAATGTTGTTTGTTGTTGTTGTTGTTGTTGTTGTTGTTATTGTTGTTATTGTAACATGGAATGAGGACATGGTACTAAAGAAAACATGACGTAATAACTAGCTGAAGAAATGTGCTTAGCTGATCTAATTATACGTGTATATTCGGTCAGTTATTCACCAACACACACACACACACACACACACACACACACACACACACACACACACACACACACACACACACACACACACACACACACACACACACACACACACACACACACACACACACACACACACACACACAGAAAACACACACACACACACACACACACACACACACACAGGTAAAAAAAATATGTTATAATGTCATTTCATTAGTCATTTTCAGTTATTGGTGTGTGACACTTTGTTCTTGTTTGTATGCTTAGTGTTTCATGTCGATCATTTAACAGAAGGAAGACAATCACCAACATCTACGTATCTCTTGTTGATTTTTCTCCATGTTCGGCGATGAGGAGACTGGCCAGCGAATAATATAAAAATGATAACATTCTTCCCACTTAAGGATTAATATATATGTATGTAATTATATTAGAGAAAATGAAAATAAGTTAGAACGTAAATAAGTTTTTAAATAAGTGAATAAATGATATAAAGGAGGCAAATATAAGTCAAAGATACTTTGACACTTGCAATGTATGAGAAAAGAGACACATTAAGGCATTACATTATAACTGACAATCATCATTATCGTTATATCTTTATGAACATTTCATTATGCACATTATACAACGTTTGCTCCTTTTTTGGCTATAATGTTTGATAATGTTTGTTTCATTACTCTCTCTCTCTCTCTCTCTCTCTCTCTCTCTCTCTCTCTCTCTCTCTCTCTCTCTCTCTCTCTCTCTCTCTCTCTCTCTTTCTCTCTCTCTCTCTTTTATTTATACTTGATACAGTTTAGTTTGACAGAGTCTGCTGTTATGCACATTTATATGCAATCCACAACACTTTTACAGGCTAAAGGCAACATATCTAGTGTTTCCTATCTAAAAGCCTAACTCTGTTGGCATGCTCCTTTTCTTATGTCGGCAGCCAGGCGTTCACGAGCTCCTTGAACTGCTGGACAGTTATGCCGGCCAGACGTGGCTCTGTGGGGACTTGGGAGACGGCCCTGGTGG
>NW_026973723.1:535000-537500 GCF_035594125.1 Scylla paramamosain
ATCTATCTATCTGCATCTGCTTGTCTAATTTCATCCATTCATTTATATATGTCTGTTATCTACCTATATAACTTCTCATTTCTCTCTCTCTCTCTCTCTCTCTCTCTCTCTCTCTCTCTCTCTCTCTCTCTCATTCTGGTAGGCTCTGTGGTACGTCGTTCGTGTTGTAGTCTGAAGGTTACGTGTTCCATCATGGAAACCTTTTTCGTCACCTTCACGTGGATGTTGCTGCATCATAATTCACTTAGAATCATTGATGCAGTGAGGCGCTGGTCACTGCACCGCGGGGGCGCTTCGATCATGAATACTATCGTGCGGAAAACCAGTAACTTCCAATAAAGTGTCCACCTAGTGTTAAGAAAGTGAGAGGAAGAAATGTTTGCCAACGCCCTTCATAAGGAGACGAAACGAACTGGAATAGACCAGAGAACCTCATGAGAATAAAACCTTTTGCTTCACATTTGGATTAAATTGTTGGACTTGCCTATGGACTCCCACACTCTGGCGTCTTGAGAGTTTTTTTTTTTTTTCCCCACGAGATTTCATTGCATGAATACAAAAATAAAGTGAACCTCTTCCCTCTCACTCACAGTCTTCAAGGAACATTGTAGTTTTTGTTGTCCTTGGCACGAACTTTTAAATGATAATAATAATAAAAAAAAGAACAATAAAAAAAATATATAATCCAGTAAAGATTTCCCTCCCACTTACAGTCGTCGTTTTCTAAGCTCTCCACGGCAGGACTCCACGCAGGTCGCAGGAAACTGAGGGCAGAGTCTTCTTTTTGTAGCCTTTGTTCTACTGTTAATATTCATTCTGCTTCGTGGGTTGGGAAGTGTTACTGAAAAGTGAGGAAATATGAGTCATTTCATTACCTTCAGTTTTTGTTCCATTAATACGAATGCCTGTGCTATGTAAATATAGTAATGTTTAATAGATATTTATTTTCACTTTTTATATTGTTCAGCACATAATCTTAGCCACGTTCCTTAACAGTGAGGAGGGATGCATAGTGTGTATCCCTAACCTTTGTTGTACTGATACCATTCCTTCTGCCGTAACTTTAGTGCTTTCCACGAAATATTTTTCTCACTTTGAAAGTTCTTTACAACATAAATCTCAAACATGTTCTTGGAAAGTGAGAAAGCAGGATTATTTTTCTCTGTCCTTTGTTCTACTCCTACGATTCCTCCTGTTTCCTAGGTTCGATAATCTCAAACTGACATTTTCTCGTTTTTGTAGTTCTTCAAGGGAGAAATTTCAAACACGTTCTTCAGAGTGGGGAGGCCTGTGTCTTCCTTACCTTTAAACTTTGTTCTGGTGATATGATTTGTTCTGTGATGTAACGTTAATAGTCTTCAGTACATATTTTCTACCTTAGTTAAGTAATATGATTCCATCTGGTATGTGTGTACTAAGCTGATATTTTCTTGTGTTCTGAGTTTTTAGGAGAGCTTTTAATTATGTTCACAAAAGTGAGGAAAGAGGAGCCTTCATAATCTTTACCCTTTTTCTACTAATGTGATTCCTTCTCTTACGTCCACTAGTAAGTCTTAAGTTCAATTTTCTCGTTTATATATATATATATATATATATATATATATATATATATATATATATATATATATATATATATATATATATATATATATATATATATATATATATATATATATATATATATATATTATATTTTTTTATTTATTTATTTATTTATTTATTCTACTTTTCTACTTTTTCTACATTTTCTTTTCTCCTTCAGTTCCTGTGGATAGAAATCTGAGCCACATTCCTGGCAAAGTGAGAAGAAGTTTGTGTTTTCTTTATTTATAGCGTTAGTTTTGTTTCCAGGGCTCATTTTTGGCACGTAAGTATATGTTTTATTTTTATTTATTACTTTTTTGATGAGGGAGGTGGACGTGACCAGAGTTTGAACTGAGCAGATTGAAAAGACTAGCGTTAACTGACTGAACCACAAGGCACTTGTTTTGTGCGTGTAAGCAAGCTACTCTTAAGTACATATTTTATTTTATACATTTACCACGACGGAAATTTCTCAAGTATGGCAAAAAGAGGCTCCTTTCCTTCCAACAGATTTATTAGAGTCGTGTTTGTCACTTCCAGCATTACATTTTAGGTTAGATGGTCGTAACAATAAACTCCACATGCAAGCCTTAAAGAATAACATTTCCTTCTACAAGTCACTGTAATTAAGTTCCTCATCTACAACATCCATTCCATTCCAGCGATTTCTTGTGGTGTGTAGGTTTAGGCAGAACAACACTGGGTCTACAAGCTGCTCATGTTTGTCTGTCTGTCCACGCGTCGCCTGGAACTCGTGTACTGAAAGCCTGCATGGAAATCTGCGGCCGGAAGGGAATTATATCTTGGAACGAGTGAGGAGAGCGGCAGGCAGACCTTGGCAATCCCTCGCGGAGTCCTGGTGTATGTAATCCTGCGTGTAAGGTCTCCTCGAGCTGCAGGGCTGGGAGGTGGTGCA
>NW_026973723.1:542500-565202 GCF_035594125.1 Scylla paramamosain
AACTACATGATTACTAAGTCCGTTCCACTCATCTACCACTCTATTTGAGAACCAATTTTTTCCTATCTCCTTCCTAAACCTAAATTTTTAAGCTTGAACCCGTTATTTCTTGTTCTACCCTGGTTGCTGATCCAAAGAATTTTGCCTACATCTCCCTTGTTATAACCCTTATACCACTTAAAGACTTCTATCAGGTCCCCTCTTAACCTACGTCTCTCTAAAGAATGTAAATTTAACAGCTTCAACCTCGCCTCGTAAGGAATACTCCTCATCCCCTGTATCCTTTTAGTCATTCTCCTCTGTACTGATTCTAATAGACCTATATCATTCCTGTAATGTGGGGACCAGAACTGCACAGCGTAGTCTAGATGAGGTCTGACCAGCGCCAAGTATAACTTTAATATTACTTCCGGCCTTCTACTTTTAACACTCCTAAAAAATGAATCCTAGTACCCTATTTGCCTTGTTTCTGGCTTCTATGCATTGTTTCCCTAGACGGAGTTCAGAGCTAACTATAACTCCTAAATCTTTCTCGTACCCTGTACCTACCAGAGTTTGGTTGTTTATTGTGTACCTATTGTGTGGGTTTCTTCTACCTACGCTAAGCACTTTGCATTTATTGATATTAAATTGCATTTGTCATCTATCCGTCCATTCATTCATTCTATCTAAATCTGCCTGCAAGGCGATGGCATCCGATTCTGACCTAATCAATCTACCTATATTTGTGTCATCCGCAAATTTACTAACATCACTACTAATTCTACTATCCAAGTCATTGATATATATATTAGAAATCACAATGGCCCTAATACTGATCCCTGTGGCACCCCGCTAATTACATGACCCCACTCGGATTTCGAGCCGTTTATTACCACTCTCTGTCGCCTGTTACCAAGCCATGATCCTATCCAACCTAACACCTTCCCATCTATCCCGTGCGCCCTAACCTTTCTCAGGAGCCTTTGATGGGGCACCTTGTCAAATGCTTTACTAAAGTCCAGATATAAGATATCATAACTATCACCATTATCTACTGCCTCGTACACCTTACTGTAAAAGCTTAACAAGTTTGTCAGGCAAGACTTCCCCTTCGTGAAGCCATGCTGTGACTGATTTATCAAGTTATGTTTGTCTAAATGTTCCCTAATGTTCCTGGCTATTATTGACTCTAACATTTTACCTACAACTGAAGTTAAGCTGACAGGTCTATAATTAGACGCTAAAGTTTTATCTCCTTTCTTAAAGATGGGTACTACATTAGCCTGCCTCCACATTACTGGTACCTCATCTGACTCAGGTGATTTCCTAAAGACAGAAACTAACGGCTCACTAATAATCTCTTTACATTCCTTAAGTACTCTGGGATATATTTCATCAGGTCCTGGTGTCTTGAACTTTTTTTTCCTATCTATCTCCTGTTCCACTATCTCCCTAGTTATGGAAATATCTGTCAGCTTCTCATTCTCATCTGCTCTAAACACCTGTTCACTATCTGGCATATCCTGCATGTTTTCCTGGGTGAAGACAGTTAAAAAATAATCATTCAGAAGTTTACTAATTTCCTCCCCAGAACTAACCAGCTCCCCATCTGCTGCGTTTAATGGATCTACAGTATCCTTATTTTTCGTCCTGTATAGCTGATAAAATCCCTTGGGGTCCGTCTTCGCCTGGCTGGCTACCTTTAATTCATAATTGTCCTTAGCTTTCCTCGTTAACTTCCTGACTGTTCTAACTAATTCATTATATTGTGTCCTTAAAACTTCTTCACCTGCCCTTAATCTCTTATATATACTTCTCTTACGCCCTATATAATGCTTTAACCTAGCAGTCATCCATTTAGGGTCATTTTTTTGTGATCTTATTGTTCTATACGGGATATTTGCTAACTGACCATACCTGTATGAACTTTATCTACGAAATATTTATACAATTCATCAACATTTACTTCACCTAATCCCCTCATCTCGTCCCCTACCATCCTCTCCCCTCCCTCTCTACTCGCCTCGACCTCACCTCTCTCATTTCAGCATGACCTGACATTCCAGAGAGAGAGAGAGAGAGAGAGAGAGAGAGAGAGAGAGAGAGAGAGAGAGAGAGAGAGAGAGAGAGAGAGCATGAAAAGGAAATGATTATGTACTCTTTTAGCGGATTGTAAATTATATGTAAGGATGAATATGAATAGCACACACACACACACACACACACACACACACACACACACACACACACACACACACACACACACACACACACACACACACACACACACACACACACACCAGTAAACTTAACCCAATTGCAACCATTTTTTTTCCTATTTTGCGTTTTTGCGTTTATTTTCCTTGTGTGTGTGTGTGTGTGTGTGTGTGTGTGTGTGTGTGTGTGTGTGTGTGTGTGTGTGTTTTGTCTGTGTTGAATATAATCCCAGCCAGAAAATAAAATACTTTTAATTATTAGTGTATGTTGTTTTGTGAATTGGTTTGTTGTTGAGCTTGGTATTTATTGGTTGTCCTGCGTATCGTGACATTTTTTACTCATTTTTATTCCCTTTTTAAAGTTTTGGGGTTGAAGCTTTTATGGATTTTAAAGCCTCGATATGGTAATAATTCTCATATGTCCTTTTTTATCATCTATCATTCATTTCATTTATGCATTCATTCATTGCATCCCTCTTTGTTTGTGTATTTGTTCTCTCTCTCTCTCTCTCTCTCTCTCTCTCTCTCTCTCTCTCTCTCTCTCTCTCTCTCTCTCTCTCTCTCTCTCTCTCTCTCTCTCTCTCTCTCTAAAGAGGCAATTAACCCTGCCAGATCGGGCATCATAGCCTGCACTGCAGTAAGTTTAACAAGCAGCCATTACAAGTGCATTGCTCTGAGAACCATTCACTAATTACTGGGCTGCATTCTTTTAATACGATAACCTTCGAATTTTCAGAACACTCGGCAGATTTATTTCTTTTTGTGTCAGGTCTTTTCTTTTTCTCGTGTGACCATCACTTTTTGAATTTCAGTCCATCCATGGATGAAAAATCGCACCGATTTTGTATCAATTGCCTTTATGTAAAGCACGTATGACTTGTGCCTAAATATATATATATATATATATATATATATATATATATATATATATATATATATATATATATATATATATATATATATATATATATATATATATATATATATTATTTCATTGACAAGTTATTGGTTTTTATCATTGTTTATCTGAGAATCGCAGCGTATTTTACCATAAATATGACATTGGTTATTTGCAAAGACTTTTTTTTTACATGACAGTAATACATAAGTACATTTCGCTGAGTCCTTACGGTTTTTTAACTCGATATTTTCCCAAATATTGCCTCCAAAATTACCTCGATTATTTTAAAAATCGTGTTTTTTTTTTTTTTTTTTTTATCATTATACATTACAACAAGCAAATACCCTTTGCGCAGTCCTTATATTTCTGTAACTCGAAATTGCCCCAAATGTTATTCAAAATCTAATCCTTTACAAAACTTTTTATTTTACACCGCAGTAATTAATAAGTACATTTTGCACAATTCTTACGATTCTGTAACTCGAAATTGGGCCAAATATTCCACCAATATAGCCTGGACTATTAACACGACCTCATAAAATATTACAGTGGTCAGCTCACTAATTGCTGCCTTCGTAGGTCAATGTGGAATCGTTTGAATGTCCACAGATAACAATTAAAATGCTGGAAATGAGACGAAATGACCTGCACACCTGACAAGCGGCCATCAGGGTTGTCATTACCTGCGCATCACCTCGCTGCCTTTAACAGGATGCCAGCCTGATAATGACTGGCAGTGCTCCTTCACCTCTAAGTTATGATACACTAATGTTTATGAAAGATCACGCTAGACTGGACGCTCTGAAGGCAATAGAGTTTTGATTTTCACTTCATTAAACCTTTTGGTGAATAGAAGTGCAAACTTTCCCGTTCATTATTTCTCCGATGCATTTATTTGACGAATGTGGGAACGTTATCGCCATAGTTATCGGATTCAGGGGAATTCTGTGTGTGTGTGTGTGTGTGTGTGTGTGTGTGTGTGTGTGTTGCTCTGTTTCATTAGTGTAATGGCAGTACTGTCTTCTCTTCACCAGCAGCTTCGTGCGGACAATTCATAGGAAAAAGTAATACATTTTATTGGCACAGTGACAATTCCTCGGTGGCCTTCATGTTTCAGGTCCACGATGCAATAATGAAGGCTAATCAACCAATTAGTCCCACGCCACACTGCTGCCTCTCCATGCTTTACTTTTCTCTCCATATTTCCTTTCCTCTCCTTTCGTTCTTCTTCCTTCATCTTTCGTTTCCTCTTCCTTTCGTTTCTCTTTTCTCTCCTTTCGTTTCTCCTTTATTTTTCATCTCGTTTATCCTTAATTTCCTTTCGTTTCTATTTAAAATTTTCCTTCATTTCCTTTTTCTGTCTTTGCTTTCTTTTTACTTCACCATATCCTTTCCTTTCATTTACTCTTTTTTCCCTCTTTTTCCTCTTCTTTTCCCTTTGTTTTTCCTCCATTTCTTTTCGTTTCTCCTTTATTCTCTGGTTTTCCCTTCATTTCCTCTTTTCCTCCTCCCTTTCTTCTCTGGAATTTATCTCCTCGCTTTACTATTCCGATAAGTTGGTGTTTTTTCAGTTACTTTCCTGTTCATTTTTTCCTTAAAGTTTCTCTCTCTCTCTCTCTCTCTCTCTCTCTCTCTCTCTCTCTCTCTCTCTCTCTCTCTCTCTCTCTCTCTCTCTCTCTCTCTCTCTCTCTCTCTCTCTCTCTCTCTCTCTCTCTCTCTCTCTCTCTCTCTCTCTCTCTCTCTCTCTCTCTCTCTCTCTCTCTCTCTCTCTCTCTCTCTCTCTCTCTCTCTCTCTCTCTCTCTCTCTCTCTCTCTCTCTCTCTCTCTCTCTCTCTCTCTTGGTTCGCTTCTTGGTCTTTTGGAGGCTCATGTTTCCCTGAGTCTCTTAAGGGAAATGACACGTGTATTTGCTGCTCTGGTCCAATCTTGGGTCACATTCCCTTCGATGTGTCTGGCAAGGTGACGTCACGCGTGTGGGCAGCGTCTTTGATGGTGATCGAAAACAGGTGCATGGTGTGTTTGGTGTAGGTTGTTTTTCATGTACAATGTGTGAACACGTTTTCTATTTAACGTGCTATTCATGGTTGTGTAGAATCTTGTTTATTTTTGGTGAATGGGTGTCTGTTTTGTATCTACGGTGTTGGTGGTGTTGTTTGGTCATATTTGGTACTCTTCCCTTGCTGATCCTTAATTTGTTATATTCAGGATATTTTTTTTTTTTATCAGGCATTTACTATATTTTCAATAACTCACCAGTAAACTTGATTTGTGGGCGGAGGAGTTCGTTGTCATATCACTGACCACTCTGTGTGTAGGAAGAGACATATGAAAACTTTGTCTGTGCTCCTGAAGTCTAAAGAGACCTATAATTGAAAGCATATTAAGAGAATATTAAATCTGAGTTTCCATACTACCTTTCCAACCCATCTGTGTTAATTTTCTCTACAACATCAATAACTGTTGTAGGTTAGTCACACCGTCCTTGTCCCGCCACTAAGTCTGTCTAGGCTGAGTGCGAGGCGAGCACCTTTAGGAATCCACCTGTTCAATCCGCCTTGTCGTTTACTTTGCTTCCCACAATCTTTCTCCTTCCCCCGCTGCGTCCTTGTTTAGGCTGGTTGGTACACCTGTCCGCCTCCGCCCAGGTGTCGGACGCCGTCTCACAGTTGTTGTTTGTCATGTAACTGTGACTGTAACTCTCCCTTACTGACTCAATCTTCGTATATTGATCATCATTTTGTTTTTTTAGGGTGTTTTGTTTTTCCTTGTGTGTGTGTGTGTGTGTCGGAACTTTTGTCTTTCTCGTGTTTGTGTGTGTGTGTGTGTGTGTGTGTGTGTGTGTGTGTGTTTCCCGAGGTTGTGTTGTTGGTTTGGTCTTGTATAGCTAATACATACTTGCCCTTGAGTGCACACTCCGCCACATACGCAGACGGATCGGAGCAATCGCTCACTGTTGCCTCACAATCTGGATCTGCAGTGTTTCCTGTTGTTTGCGGGCTGGCGAACCTTACGAGGAAGATGAAGTGCCCGCATCTCATACATATTATTGTATTGCTTCTTGCCTGCCTCTTCTTTACTGGTGACACTTGCAAGTCTTACACAGAGGCTCGCAGCCCTCAGTTCGTCTCGGCAGACAGCGTGAAGACCTGAGTAGGGGAGATTGGTGGCCACTTATGTTATTTCATGTCGCTGGAACTTCCTCTTTGGTAGATAACTCGCAGTGATAGGGATAACTTGTGTAAGGAGTTCAGTAACCTATGGAATTAATACTCATTGAATCACAGGTGAAAGCAGTTGCCGTGAGTGAGGCAGGAAAGTCGTTCACCGTGTAATGGAAGTATTTATAGCACATTTCTTTCACAATACCTGCTGTTGCTTCCGTCACGTTGTTATGTCCTGTGCAAAAGAGAAGTCGCTGGTTTCACATGCTTTGGTTTGTGATAAGTATAATGTTATAGATGAATCGGTCATAAGCTGTTAGTTTCTTCAAGGTAGTACGTCTCCAGCAGAATAAAGCTATGGTTTACACGGAATTGTTTGATTAGTGCTAATTATTGTGTTGCAGATGAATAGATCAGGCATTTTTCAAACAGCAACGTTAGTGGTCATTAACAGGAATCACCGTTGTTACTAGTAAGAAATGTTTTAATTACGTACATAACATATTCTCCTTTAACAGTCGCCTTTCCCCACGCTCTTCGCCCCTCGTGACGGACTGTCCTTCTTTTCCTGCTTCCTCTACGTCTCAATAACGCGAATCACCACAACCGCCTTCTACCCCGCCCAGCGCTGCCGCTCCTACGAAGCAAGGAGCAAATTTCGCTGGGCTCCTTCAGGCGCTTTTCTCTCTCAAATGGTCGCAGTTCGCTCGTTAGTCTTGCTCACCGGCGATACCACTGGAACTTGTTGTACCGTACAGACTCTTGCTGCTCCTTGTTCCTCTTCCTTTCTCAGAGATGGCACTTTTTTGTCTTTTATTTTTATTTATTTCTTTTTTTCTATTAATACTTAGTTTTAGATATCCGTTTTCTGTTTGACTTTTCTTTTTTAACTTTTTATTTATTCAATTTGTCTTAATGGGGTAAAGTTTAAGTTTGCTCGTTTATTGTTTTTCCTTTATTTTTGTTGTTGTGTTATTTAAGTGCATCGTGTATGCTTCATAAACACACACACACACACACACACACACACACACATGATTGTGTAGACACCTACGTGACGTTTATAAAATGATAAATAAAATGAAATAAGAGAGAGAGAGAGAGAGAGAGAGAGAGAGAGAGAGAGAGAGAGAGAGAGAGTCTCCACTGAATTCCTCTCCAGGCGTTTGTGAACTTTTGTAAAGCTTTAATATACGCTTCAATACATATATTCTCTCTCTCTCTCTCTCTCTCTCTCTCTCTCTCTCTCTCTCTCTCTCTCTCTCTCTCTTTCCCCTCCACGCTCCCTTCCTTTTAGTGTCCGTGTTTACGTTCCTGGGAGTGTAATGAGCCTTTTTGGCCGTATTGTTGTGGCGTGGTTTGATGGCCAGGCTGTGGGCGGCGTGGGTTCACTGCTGATTTCCGTTCGCCGTCTTGCTATCGTCGTCGTTGTTGTCATTTTAGTCCTCGGTTTTCGTCCTCGTCCTCGTCCTTCTCCTCTCCTTTATTATCGATATTTTATATTTTTTTTAATTTTATGTAAGAGGAGCACTGGCTTAGAGTATCAAAAAAGGAAGAAAGGGAAAAGATTCACCGACAATGCCAGTCCCCAGAGAGAAAGCCAGAATGGTTATCCAGAACTGGAGGATAAGTGTCTTGAAATTTTTCGTCGTAATGGCCACGTCTTTCCTTTCCCTCTTGGTCGTTCATATCGCCCTCCACCCCATCCCTTCGCCTGCCCTTTGTTTACGCACGCAGGACTCACCGCCTCAGTCCAGATGGAGAGAATCATATTTGTTATTCGTGTTCTGCTAATACGTCACTGAGTTGTGTCGGTATTGCTATTGGAGCGTTTGAAGGAAAAACGTGATTGGCTATTGACGTATTCAGAGACAAAATGTATTGCTATTGCAGTGTTTGGTGATGCCGCTTGACACTCATCACTCGTACACTGACAGAAGCAGGAAACAAATGCCATTCATGAAGAGCGAACACCGGAACGAGTCGTCAAATTTGGAAGTCAGCGGGGACACCAGCCAGACAACAGAGGACGGGACAATTTTTTCAGGCAACTGTTACGAACACACGGGAATAATCAATGCAGCTAAGCAGAGCATTACCCCTCACCCTCGCTTTATGTGAGATTGTGAGTATGGAAGCATAGTTGGTTTAGCATTTGTGAGGAAAAAAACAATTGAAGTGTCAGAGAAGTTAATATGCCCACTTTGAAATTGTGAAATGTTAGTGTCTGAGAATTTCATTAATTCAGTTATGACATTTATGAAGAAATCGGAATTCTGTTTGGAAGGGAATCCTAAAAAAAAGTTTCAGTATTGTTGATGCATTCACCTTCCAGGGAATCGAAATAACAACATTCAGATTTCAGCTTCACCTTCCAAAACAAACATGTAATTTCCCTGCACTAAGTCTCATCAGACCTCCAGTGGGCCACGCAGGTCAGCTTTAGCGAACCCAATATCTCTTCAGCGCAGTTGATATCGCCTACGTAATGTCATATGAGAGGAGACTAGAAACACAAAATTGGCTTTTTCTTCCTGTCAAAGCTCACCTGCCGACCCGACATGAATAAACACTTCTGGCATCTAGCCAAAAATATCTCCAATAACTTTGCTTCTTCTTCTTTCCCTCCTTTATTTCAACCAGATGGCACCATTGCTATCACATCTGTTTCTAAAGCTGAACTCTTCGTTCAAACCTTTGCTAAAAACTCTACCTTGGACGATTCTGGGCTTGTTCCTCCCTCTCCTCCACCCTCTGACTACTTCATGCCATGTATTAAAATTCTTCGTAATGATGTTTTCCATGCCCTCGCTGGCCTAAACCCTCGGAAAGGCTTATGGACCTGATGGGGTCCCTCCTATTGTTCTCCGAAACTGTGCCTCCGTGCTTGCACCTTGCCTAGTCAAACTCTTTCAGCTCTGTCTGTCAACATCTACCTTTCCTTCTTGCTGGAAGTTTGCCTACATTCAACCTATTCCTAAAAAGGGTGACCGTTCTAATCCCTCAAACTACCGTCCTATTGCTTTAATTTCCTGCCTATCTAAAGTTTTTGAATCTATCCTCAACAGGAAGATTCTTAAACATCTATCACTTCACAACCTTCTATCTGATCGCCAGTATGGGTTCCATCAAGGCCGCTTTACTGGTGATCTTCTGGCTTTCCTTACTGAGTCTTGGTCATCCTCTTTTAGAGATTTTGGTAAAACTTTTGCTGTTGCCTTGGACATATCAAAAGCTTTTTATAGAGTCTGGCACAAAGCTTTGATCTCCAAACTACCCTCCTACGGCTTCTTTCCTTCTCTCTGTAACTTCATCTCAAGTTTCCTTTCTGACCGTTCTATTGCTGCTGTGGTAAACAGTCACTATTCTTCTCCTAAATCTATTAACAGACTTCTC
This sequence comes from Scylla paramamosain, assembly GCF_035594125.1. Taxonomy (NCBI): domain Eukaryota; kingdom Metazoa; phylum Arthropoda; class Malacostraca; order Decapoda; family Portunidae; genus Scylla; species Scylla paramamosain. Next base: position 552,157 of record NW_026973723.1, read on the forward strand.
CGCCATGTTTTCTCACTCCCCCAGCTGCTAACTCTGTAAAAGGGCCTTATCCGTCCATGTATAGAGTATGCTTCACATGTCTGGTGGGGGTTCCATTCATACTGCTCTTCTAGACAGGGTGGAATCAAAAGCTTTTCGTCTCATCAACTCCTCTCCTCTAACTGACTGTCTTCAGCCCCTCTCTCACCGCCGCAATGTTGCATATCTAGCTGTCTTCTACCGCTATTTTCATGCTAACTGCTCTTCTGATCTTGCTAACTGCATGTCTCCCCTCCTTCCGCGGCCTCGCTGCACAAGACTTTCTTCTTTCTCTCACCCCTATTCTGTCCACCTCTCTAACGCAAGAGTTAACCAGTATTCTCAATCATTCATCCCTTTCTCTGGTAAACTCTGGAACTCCTTGCCTGCTTTTGTATTTCCACCTTCCTATGACTTGAATTCCTTCAAGGAAGGTTTCAAGACACTTATTCATCAATTTTTGACCACTGCCTTGACCCTTTTATGGGACTGGCATTTCAATGGGCATTTTTTTTTATTGGATTTTTGTTGCCTTTGTGCCAACGTGTCCCTCCTACATAAAAAAAAAGACAAACTTTTTGTTGCCATCGAAAACGGTACAAATCTTCTTTCGGTTCTGAAAAAAAAAAAAAGTAGTAATGCGTAATGAAGGCAACACGTCCACTGGTTTTGTTAGAGTTCCGGAAAGCCTTTTTAAAAAATTCACATCCATGTGAAGGAATGGAATTCAGAAAGCTCCCCGAACAGCGTCGTGTGATGAAACCACAATGACACTTGTTAAAAAATCACGTCGGTGAGTGTTTTGGAAAGAATCGACGTTTAGTGTGGCAATAATTTCTCATATGAACGTTTCTCCTTCGTCATCACATAAATTCTCTCTCTCTCTCTCTCTCTCTCTCTCTCTCTCTCTCTCTCTCTCTCTCTCTCTCTCTCTCTCTCTCTCTCTCTCCTCTCTCTCTCTCTCTCTCTCTCTCTCTCTCTCTCTCTCTCTCCGCACCTTAAAGTATTGAGCAATAGCCGGCACCACGCCAGTCCCTGAACCCATTAGTATTACTTTACATCGCACAAATTCCTGTGCCGAAATAGAGGATTATACACCAAGCTGGAAAAATAGATAAGACTCTGAAAGGGCATAGGCGATTGTAAGGCTCGGGTGGGTGTTTACTCATTCAGTGCGAGAAGAAGGAAAGTACTGCCGCCATATTGTCTGGTTGAGTTCCGCACTGAGTAAGTTTATTCTATTTACTATAAAAACACAGTACTCCCCCTATGCGAGGTTCTATTCCCTACTGGTTCGTTGAAATCTGGATTTCCTGTGGCTCTTGTGTGCGTCCAGTTCCATGTATTTCTGTTCGATGGGTGTTTGTCGAGGAAATGGGGAGAGGAAGTCGTGTTTTATGAAGGACTGTAGGGTTTGTTCAATTTTGTTTTTGTTAAAGTGCGCAAGGAAAACGATAATGAAGGTTTCTATGTAGAGGTGATTCTTTTTTTTTTTCCTTCTTTACTTGATGTTTGTTTCACAGATTTAAGTTTTAGTACCAGATTTTTGTTTTATTTATTTACAGACTAGATACAGACTAGAAGACATAGAAACAGACTGGGTGAAGAGTGAGAGAGAGTTGAGGCAAGGTTGTATATTGCCACTAACCCTTTTTAGCCAGTATACAGAGAAGCTAGCAGCCAGGATGAGAAGAATGAATGTAGGGGGGTAAGTGTGGGGAACGATAAAGTATGTGTACTCCTTTATGCATGAATGACGTAGTTGTTATGAGTGAATCGGCAGACGAGCTTCCAAAAGTCTGTTGGATGTTGTGGATGGCTATGGAAAAGACTTTGTAGTAAGTTTTGGCAGTGAGAAAAGCTTTCAAGCTAATGATTGTGAATAGGTCAGAGGATGAAAGTAATGTGGTGTGGAGACTTGGAGGAAGAATGAGTTGAGACAGGTGCAACAATACAAGTACTTAGGGATGTGGATGAGTCCTAGTGGGTGTGCAAAGGCAAAGAATGAAAAGATAAGTATGGTAAACCAGTGATGGTAGGTAGATTAGGAAGCGCGGCAAGGATGCAGAGCAAGTAAGTGAAATGATGTGTTGAAAAAAGTGTGGAAGAGTGTGGCTGTGCCAAGTATAATGTATGCTATGGAGGTGATTGCATGGAATGAAAGTGAAACTGATAAGTGCTAGAAGTGGGCCAGAATAGAGGGTAGCAAGGATGGCACTGAGTGCACCGAGGTGCACAGCAGTTGAAACCTTGAGAGGTGACATGGGATGGAGCACATTCAGAGAAAGAGCTGACAAAAGCCACATTTAGGTACAAGATTAGGCTTGAGAGAATGGATGATGCAAGAATAGCAAAGGAAGGTGTACCTATGGAATGAAAGTGGAAGCCAAATGGAGGAAGAGATGCACATGGGGAGAATGACAGACAGGAATGGATTGCAAGTGGTGTGGGCGATACTGCTGGGAATGGCTGGTAGGAATCAAAATGAGCGTGAATGGGTGGTAACAAGAGGAGGGCAGAGTGGGAGGCCGAATGGGATGTGAGAAGGAAATGGAAGAATGAGATAAACAAAGAAGTGAAATGTGTGGGATTGAATGAATGGAAGAATGAAATGGAAAGAAGAAGACCCTGGAATGATACAAAGAAAAAGAGGCCCCGAGGTATGAAGGTGGTATGATGGAAGCCTGGGCGGTAATCTTCTCTTCCGAGCGAGGGCACAGTGTATGGATGTGAATGCAAGGAGTTACAGGAGTGGTCTGCAGGTCCACGCAGCAAAGTGTGCCAGATGTGTGACATGGGAGAGGATGAGACAGGTGGAACATGTGGTGCTGGAGTGTGTGCAGTATGCCAGAGACAGGAATGAGATGATGCAAGTGATACTGACTGAGTTAGGGCATGATAGGAATGAAAGAGTGGAGAAGACAGGAAAGGAATTGGATGGTGTTGTTGCTGGGACTGGGTGGGAGAGGCGAATGAAAGGATGATTGAGGCGGTAGAAAGAGTTTCTCTGGAGAGAATGTGGCGTGCCAGGTGTATGAACAATTAGGATAGAGAATGCTGTTCGTTTCTCTTTTTTTTTTTTGTCCCTTCTACAGGAGTTGCATAGATCCAAAGGAGCCTCGCTCAGGAATGATCCTGAGCCACCTGTAGATGCATCAAGATCAAGATACACCTTCACAGGAGAAAAAAATAAATTAGAAAACGAGCGAAAAAATAGAAAGACTATATTTGACTCTCTCTCTCTCTCTCTCTCTCTCTCTCTCTCTCTCTCTCTCTCTCTCTCTCTCTCTCTCTCTCTCTCTCTCTCTCTCTCTCTCTCTCTCTCTCTCTATATATATATATATATATATTGGTGAAAATGTCATTTTTTTTAAAGGAGAGAATTCTTGGGGGAAAAAGAGCAACATCAAATAGAGAGCAATGTCATTTATCCAATATAGTCTTTCTATTTTCTCGCTCGTTTTCTAATTTATTTTTTCTCCCGTGAAGGAGTGTATCTTGATCTTGATGGTACAGGTGGCACAGGATCACTCCTGGAAGCCAGAACGCCTTTGGATCGGCAACTCCTGTAGAAGGGGGAAAAGAAAAGAGAAACGAACAGCATCCTCTATCCTAATTGTTCGTACATCTGGCACGCCACATTCTCTCCAGAAACTTTTTCACCGCCTCAATCATCCTTTCATTCGCCATATATATATATATATATATATATATATATATATATATATATATATATATATATATATATATATATATATATATATATATATATATATATATATATATATATATATATATATATATAATATATATATATATATATATATATATATATATATATATATATATATATATATATATAGCAACAGAAAAAGAAAGAAAATTAAGAACATAAGAACATAAGAAATAATGGAAGCTGCAAGAAGCGACCAGGCTTACACGTGGCAGTCCCTGTATGAAATATACTTACCTATTTCCATCCTGTTATCCCCATCCATAAACCTGTCTAATCTTCTCTTAAATCTCTCTAATGTCCTAGCACTAACAACATGATTACTGAGTCCGTTCCACTCATCTACCACTCTATTTGAGAAACAATTTTTTCCTATCTCCTTCCTAAACCTAAATTTTTCAAGCTTGAACCCGTTATTTCTTGTTCCCTGGATGCTGATCCTAAGAATTTTAGCTTACATCTCCCTTGTTATAACCCTTACTCACACACTTAAAGACTTCTATCAAGGTCCCCTCTTAACCTACGTCTCTCTAAAGAATGTAAATTTAACAGCTTCAACCTCGCCTCGTAAGGAATACTCCTCATCCCCTGTATCCTTTTTAGTCATTTCTCCTCTGTACTGATTCTAATAGACCTATATCTTTCCTGTAATGTGGGGACCAGAACTGCACAGCGTAGTCTAGATGAGGTCTGACCAGCACGCCAAGTATAACTTTAATATTACTTCCAGGGAAAGCCTTCTACTTTTAACACTCCTAAAAATTAATCCTAGTACCCTATTTGCCCTGTTTCTGGCTTCTATGCATTGTTTTCCTAGACGGAGTTCAGAGCTAACTATAACTCCTAGAAATCTTTCTCGTAAATGCCTGTTACCTACCAGAGTTTGGTTGTTTAATGTGTACCTATTGTGTGGAGTTTCCTCTACCTACGCTAAGTTCTTTGCATTTATTGATATTTAATTGTATTTGCCATCTATCAGTCCATTCATTCATCCTATCTTAATCTGCCTGCAGTGCGATGCATCCGATTCTGACCTAATTAATCTACCTATCTTTGTGTCATCCGCCAAATCGTTACTAACATCACTACTAATTCCACTATCTAAGTCATTGATATATATTAGAAATAACAATGAGCCCTAATACTGATCCCCTGTGGCACCCTACTAATTACATGACCCCATTCGGATTTCGAGCCGTTTATTACAACTCTCTGTCGCCTGTTACCAAGCCATGACCCTATCCCAGCCTAACACCCTCCCATCTATCCCATGTACCCTAAAGCACTTTCTCAGGAGCCTTTGATGGGGTACCTTGTCAAATGCTTTACTAAAGTCCAGATATAAGATGTCATAACTATCACCATTATCTACTGCTTCGTACACTCTTCTGTAAAAACTTAACAAGTTTGTCAATTGCAAGGAACTTTCTTGCTATTTGAAGCCATGCTCTGACTGATTTATCAAGTTATGCAAAGATCCTAATTGTCTAAATGTTCCCCCTAATGTTCCTCGCTATTATTTACTCAAATATATTTACCCACAACTAGAAGTTAAGCTGACAGGTCTAAAGTTTTATCTCCTTTCTTAAGAGATGGGTCCACTACATTAGCCTGCCTCCACATTACTGGTACCTCACCCCGACTCCAGTTTATTTCCTAAAGACAGAAACTAACGGCTCACTAATAATAACCTCTTTGCATTCCTTAAGTACTCTGGGATATATTTCATCAGGTCCTGGTGTCTTGAACTTTTTTTTCCTATCTATCTCCTGTTCCACTATCTCTCTAGTTATGGAAATATCTGTCAGCTTCTCATTCTCATCTGCTCTAAACACTATTTCACTATCTAGCATATCCTGCATGTTTTTCCTGGGTGAAGACAGTTAAAAAATATTTATTCTGAATTTTGCTAATCTCCTCCCCAGAACTATTTTCAGCTCACCATCTGCTGCCTTTATTGGACCTACAGTATCCTTATTCTTCGTCCTGTATACCTGATAAAATTCCTTGGGGTCCGTCTTCGCCTGGCTGGCTACCTTCAATTCATAATTGCCCTTAGCTTTCCTCGTTAACCTCCTGACTGTTCTAACTAATTCATTATATTGTGTCCTTAAAACTTCTTCTACCTGCCCTTAATCTCTTATATATACTTCTCTTCCGCCCTATATAATGTTTTAACCTAGCAGTCATCCATTTAGGGTCATTTTCTGTGATCTTATTGCTCTATACGGGATGTTTGCCTAGCTGACCTGTATGCAGTTTACGAAATATTTATACAACTCTCCATCTACATTTTCTGCACCTAATTCCCTCATCTCGACCCAGCTTCCACCCTCTCCATTCCCTCATCCCTCACCTCGGCCTCACCTCTCCCATTTCCAGCATGACCTGACCCTCCCAGCATATTCTTACCCTCCTCCCCTCTCTCTCTCCTCCGCCCCTTCCGGACACATCTTCCCCTCCTCTTGTCCCTGCGCCCTCACGCCTGCACCTCACCCTCTATCATCCTGCCTTATCTCTCTCAACTCCGTCCCGGACCTGACCTCACCCTGCATCGTTGCCAGTCAATTCCTTGGAGGTACCTTTTTAATTCCTTAAAATCTGCTTTCCTAAAGTCAGGTATTTTACTAGTGTTTTTGCTTCTAAAAGTTTCCTCCCATTTTAAATTGTGCCTAATTTCTTAATGGTCACTGTCACCTAGCTGTCCTCCAACCTCTACTTGTGTGACTGTTTCCTCCCCTGCTAGTAAGAATTAAATCTGGAATACTGTTTCCCCCTTGTGTGTTCTACGACTACCTGTTTTAAAAATTCACCCCTGAAATACCTTAAGAAATTCCTCTGCTTCCTTGTTACCCACCATCAGGCTTTCAGTCTATATTCCCAAAATTAAAATCTCCTAGCACACGTACCTGACTGTACCTGCCTGCTCTATTTATTTCCTGCCACAGTGAGGTGTTAATTTCCTTTGTACTGTTGGGAAGCCTGTACTTTTCTCCCAGTACTACTGACTGTGATCCTTCCTTAATATCTACCCATATCGACTCTGTTTTGCTATCAGTTTTAATTCTACTGTTAATACAACACTGTAATGTGTCCCTAACGTATAACGCGACGCCTCCTCCTCTCCTGTTTTTCCCTTGTCTTTATAGAACAGTGTATAACCATCTATGATATTTTGATATTGTTTTCCCACATTCCATTAAGTGTACCTAGAATGTTTGTCACAGTTAGTTACCTGTGTGTAGAATGTTTACTGCATTTGTCAAACCTACGAAGGAAGTTTGTGGTGTTTCAGTAAGTATGTGTACAGTGTTTCGTATGTGTTTCGTAAACCATAGAGTGTTGTTGGGTGTATTTTTTGTAAGTCTTCAGGAAATGTCTGTTGCACTTCATATTACTGTACGTATTGTTTATTTATTGATGTAAATGAAAAAAAAAGTCTGTTAGGAAAGTGTTAGTGTGAGACAAAGGAAATTCAAAGTAAGAAAAAGAACAATCAGACGTACACAAACGATGCATGTCCTCGACTTGTTGTGTTCTGAAGGAGAAAATATGATTATGATACAAAGTGTGCAATTTTGTTTTGTTAATTTTCTTTTTATCATCTAATTGACTTTTTTTCACCGTCACAGGTAACGTCCCATCGCCACCACCACCACCACCACCACCACCACCACCACCATCACCATCAAGAGTTGAAAAGAGGCCAATGTAAGTAGCACCAAGTACTTTCAGTGTCTGGTGTTGTGTATTTCAATACGAGGTGACGCTGCAAGGTGGGCAGCCCTCATCACTCGCTTACCTGCTTGGCCTGCATGCCACTTTGACGCGGGTAAGTTTGCTGTAGTCGGCTGGAATTTTGAGATGCTGAATTTGGGGATTGAAAAATGGCGAAATAGAGCATTCTATGAGGAGCCCGGTGAGAACACCTACCACCTCCCCGCAGCACCTTAGACGAGTGTGGTCACTGTGTTTCACCTCCGCACGGCTGCCTTCGACGAGCTTATGCAAATGCGCTTTATTTTGTACTTTTTTATTTATTTTCCCTTGCTCTGGTTTTGACCCGCTTACCGACTTGCTCCACGCCGCACGGCACGCGCGAATGCTGCCTGCCATCTTGATTCACCTTTGTTCGGCGTGCATCCAGGTCGGCGATTATCCTGTTAGCTTGGTTTTCTGCTGTAAGGAGAAAAAACCTTTCTGTAAGTATTTGTTTTTATTTAAACAAATACTTACGAAAAACTTAAAATTGCACGTTGGAGGTATGGAATTGTTTAAAAAGCCTATGATAGTATACATACTATACATACTTAACATAAAGATAATAATACTAATACAATAATACAGTAGAAGCTTAGCGCCAGTGGGGACAGGTGCGTGCTACGCCAGCTGTGGGCTGCCAGCTTCACCTGGTGTGTGGACATATCCTGCACTTGGGGGCGTGGCCACCGTGAACATGTTCCACAGCCGCGAAGTCCTGGCTGTGTTGGTTGCCTTGGTGTTGGCTACAGCGAGATCGAGGCACCTTCACTAGCTCGTGGCTACTGGCTGCAGCTGTGGCCAGGCACCTCTGCACTGTGTGTGGCAGCAGCCTCAGGGGGTCAAGGTGAGGGACCCTCTGCACCTGGAGGTTTTGTGTGCCGACACGTCCCGGCAGTGCTCCAGTGACGTTACTGGTGCTGGGTGATGTTGGTCGTCGTCGTGTGGCCACCAAGCGCAGGTCTCTCTCTCTCTCTCTCTCTCTCTCTCTCTCTCTCTCTCTCTCTCTCTCTCTCTCTCTCTCTCTCTCTCTCTCTCTCTCTCTCTCTCTCTCTCTCTCTCTCTCTCTCTCTCTCTCTCTCTCTCTCTCTCTCTCTCTCTCTCTCTCTCTCTCTCTCTCTCTCTCTCTCTCTCTCTCTCTCTCTCTCTCTCTCTCTCTCTCTCTCTCTCTCTCTCTCTCTCTCTCTCTCTCTCTCTCTCTCTCTCTCTCTCTCTCTCTCTCTCTCTCTCTCTCTCTCATAACTTTCAATAAGGTTGTTTTCCGGGTAGCTATATTTATTTTCCACATACTTCGATCATACAGTTAATTTTCCTATACTTTCCATAAGGTACATTTTCAAATGCCTATATTAATGTTCCCATACTTCGATCATGCAGTTTATTTTCCCTTGGCTTTTAATAAGGCTCATTTCTCCGAGTAATTTGGTAATAAATATACGAATAATAAAATATGCGAAAGAAGAAACAAAGGAAAACCGGCCATGCAAAAAACGTGATTCCCTCTCTAAACTCTGTCTCTGCCGAAATGGCAAGAATTAGTCACGAAAAGGCGTGCATTGCTCACATGATGGCCGCTGCACACGGCGGTGTTGTTATTTACTTGTCACAGTAAGCTTAATCGCTAACCTAGCCTAACCTATCCTAATCTAATCTAACCTAACCTAACCTAGCCTAACCTAACCCTAATCTAACCTAACCTAACCTAACCTAACCTAACCTAATCTAACCTAACCTAACCTAACCTAACCCTAACCTAACCCTAACCCTAATCCTAACCTAATCTAACCTAACCCTAACCCTAATCTAACCCTAATCTAACCTAACCCTAACCTAACCTACCCTAACCTAAAGCTAACCTAACCCTAACCTATTCTAACCTAACCTACCCCTTTCCCCCCTCCCCCCTCCCAAGACAGCACTCCCTCCCCCCTCCCCGGCTGTCTTCCCTCCCCCTCCCCCCTCCCACCTATCCTATCCCCTCCCCCTCCACCCCCTCCCCCCTCCCACCCTAACCCTACTCCCTCCCCCTCCCCCCTCCCCCTCCCCGGGCAGCCGACATCCCTGTAGGGCCGGCTGCCCCCTCCAGTCAAGGAATTACTCCAGCAGGGCGGAGTACACCACCAGGGTGAGGGACGGGGTCTGTGCAATGGCGAGCGGGTTGTCCCGCAGGCCGTGGGACAGCCTGCTTCCAGCCCCTGCCCCTCCCCTGGCGAGCCTTCCCTGGCTGGGGGAGTTGGCGCTGTGGTGGTGGGGAAGGGGCCACCGCCTCCCTTCCCCACTCCTCGGAGGACGAGCCCCGCTCCCTCGTCCTCCGCGGGGGTCGTGGCGCTCCTGGCCTCCTTTTGCCCCTCCTCCGGGCTGGGGGCCGAGACCCACGGGCCCCGGGCTATCCTTCCCCGGGCTGGCCGCCACCACCTGGCCAGCCTCTGGGGGCGGGTCCGGCCTCCTTCCCCCGGGCTGGCCGCCACCACCTGGCCAGCCTCCCGGGGGAGGGGCCGGCCCCGTGTCCCAGGCTGGCCGCCACCACCCAGCCCGGCCTCTGGGGCGGGGCAGGCTTCATGCCCTGGGCTGGCCGCCACCACCTGGCCAGCCTCAGGGGCGTGGCCGGCCTCGTGCCCCGGGCTGGCCACCACCACCTGGCCAGCCTCTGGGGCTGGGGCCGGCCTCCTGCCCCGCCTCTGGGACGCAGACAGCCTGGTCCTCCTGGGGGGGCTTGGGGCGGCTGCCCACTCTCTTGCTGTTGCAAAAGAGCACGGAGGGGAGCCCTGCCCCCTGCCCCCGTGGACACCCAGACCTCCGGCCAGGCTGAAGTACAAAACGGCGTGACGCCCCGCCGTAGTGTACTTCAGTCCGGCCAGGGAGAGGTCCCTCAGAAAGTGGGTGCTTGAAGACTGTTGCGCCTCCTGCCAGGCCAGTGCACCCTGATGGGTGTCTCCTGGTCCAAGGCGACCCGGCTTGTCCATGTCAGGCTGGCCGCCTGATCCGACACGAGGGGCTGGCGCCCCCCTCGGCCCCTTGCCGGAAGGTAAAGGAGGCCGAAAAGAGCGCCTCCCCCTCCCACAGCAGCCCCCCTGAGCGGGGGCGGGACAGCCTCACGGCGTCCACGCCACACTCGCCCAGGAGGCTCAGCCGTGCCTCCACTGACAGGCGACTACTTTTTGCTCCCATCCTAGTTCTCATGAAATTAAAAATGTACCTTGGTTCAGTTTTGGCTGAGTGGCAAAAAGTAGGATGGTGGTGAACAAGACCGCCTGAGAGAGAGAGAGAGAGAGAGAGAGAGAGAGAGAGAGAGAGAGAGAGAGAGAGAGAGAGAGAGAGAGAGAGAGAGAGAGAGAGAGAGAGAGAGAGAGGTTGATTGATATTGATTGATTGATATATTTTGTTTGCCTTTTTGTAACATTAATGCATTTCTGCATTTCATACACAGTTATTCAATACGTAAGGCCAGGTCCATCAAGCCAAAGCTTTTATACAGACCTGAATAAAGAATGACACAAGTAGCGCAAATGTTTACACCCTGACTTGTTCCTATTTGAGCCGCCATTTTGCACATGATAGAGGTAATAATAGACTACTTGTTTTGTTGTTTTTGCAGCACATGACACAATAATGAGTGATGGAGTGTATAGTATGCTATACTGTGCCACATATATGTTCACATACGTGGCTTCGCGAACACACAAACACAGGTACAGTCTCTTGCATCCTCTATAGAGAAGGAAGGGAAGGCAAGGCATCGTCTCTAAATACAACACACACACACACACACACACACACACACACACACACACACACACACACACACACACACACACACACACACACACACACACACACACACACACACACACACACACACACACACACACACACAGGCACACATGTAGGTGATTTTACGGACCACAGGTTTTAAATGGGGCAACCTTGGTCAGGCGCAATGCAGGAACGAGTAAGATCGAGGTGAGGGTCTGAAAAAAGACACCATTATGAATGTGCGTCCTTTCATTCCTCCACTCCCTCCCTCTCTCCCACGTTTTTCCACCTCTGGTCGCCCTCAGGTCATATTTTTTTCCAGCATGGCGCGCCGGCTGTGCCACCATAACTCAGCCTAACTCCTAACAGCACAGCGGCATGTATGAAGGCAGAATCATACCTCACAACTCTGGCCGTGTGTTATGTGTGAGTCACTGTGTCCAGGGAGGAAGGAGGGGGCAGGGATAAGGGGGCAGGGAGGAGGGGGACGGAAGAGGCAGGGGTGCTTCCCCTTCACCACCGTGACTCATTATCAAGTTGGTGACCTCCTGACTTAGTGACTTGGTTCGTGTAGCCGTGCAAGTCTTGGCATGCCCTTGCGCTCAGTGAGTCAGTCAGTCATGCACACAGGAAGGAAGGGAGGCAGAGAGCGGGAAGACGGAGGTATTAGCGCCCTGTTCTCGCCTCGTCTCACGTCATTACAGTCGCCCCAATCCCAGGTATATAACACACCGGTGCCTGTCCGTCTCCTGCAGCAGCTCCTGAGTGGCTCGTTAGCCTCAGTGAGGGCGTGGTGGGCGACAGGCTGACGTGTCACTGACGTGTTTGTGGCAGCCTTGCCTTGCGATTGTTGGCGTCTCCGACCTTCACGGCGCCTTACTCTCTCATCAGGCGTAGTTTTCTCAGACTTTGTGTCTTTCTTTGTTCCTCACCCCCTCCTGGAACCACAACAAAATAAGAGAAACATCTTTTTTCTTCGTGATAATGTAACCTTTCTTTCTCCCTTCCCCTCAGACTCTACTAGGACCCTTCCTGCACTGATGATAATTCTGCATAACAACCCACAGGAAATAATCGCCTTATTAGAGCAACACCTTCTTGTTCTGATGATGCGTGTGTATCCCGGTCACTGGCTGTAATCCTGTTAAATCTTCCTTGTCTGTTTTGTTTATTCTCTCTCTCTCTCTCTCTCTCTCTCTCTCTCTCTCTCTCTCTCTCTCTCTCTCTCTCTCTCTCTCTCTCTCTCTCTCTCTCTCTCTCTCTCTCTCTCTCTCTCTCTCTCTCTCTCTCTCTCTCTCTCTCTCTCTCTCTCTCTCTCATCATTACCTACACCCTCGAAACCCTTCTCGCTCAAGGTCACCACGAGAGGAATTGTTGTAAAGTTGCGAGGCCCCAAGACACACACTGCACCACTTGTGTCTGGCTCACAGAGGGGAAGGGCTGGCTGAGGTCTGAGGAAAGTGTGCAGTAGTAGTGCTAGTAGTAGTAGTAGTAGTAGTAGTAGTAGTAGTAGTAGTAGTAGTAATAGGATGAACGTGTAGGTGTGACGGCTGAGGGGTGTACTGAGGGTGTAGCGATGAGCATGGTGGAAGGGTGGTGGAAGGGTGGTGTGTGTGTGTGTGTGTGTGTGTGTGTGTGTGTGTGTGTGTGTGTGTCCCTGAGGAGAGGGGAGGAGAGGAAGGCTCGCTAGTGTCAAAGAAGGCAGCAGCATGCAATTTTTACTCTGTGCTATTTCTCATCTATTTTTTCTGCAAACATATCTTCTATATAGGTAAAGCAGTAA
>NW_026973724.1:5000-32500 GCF_035594125.1 Scylla paramamosain
CTTGATACTGTATTCCCACAGCCCTATGATTTTCTGCTTATTTCTACCTATATTCTGTGCACCTTACTAGCGCAAGAGTTCACCGGTATATTTACTCTTTCACCTTTCAATGGCAAACTTAAGAATTCTCTGTCTGATGTTGAATTTCCATCTCTCAACGATTTTCATCTTTTTATCTTGATCCTATAATGTCCGCTTTATTAATGCAAGAGATATCGTGTTTTCACATACCTAATAACTTTCATTTTATTCTTATTAATTGACTGTTCAACTCACTAACGCAAGAATTAAAAAAAAAAAATGTCCACTATTTCACCTCTTTCAGTGGCAAACTCTGGAACTCTTTTCATGATTCTAATTTTCTTGACCACCACCTTTAGCTATACACCACCTTTAGCTGAAGCCCCCTAATGCCTCAGCACTAACAGCCTAATTACTGTCTTATTCCTCTTGTGAAGGATTTCATGATTCCAGTGGTAGTTTAACAAGCATTGTACCTCACCTGCTTCATCAACTCTATGCCGCGTGACAACACTCGCATTATTGAAGAGAGAAAGCGTTTAATCCTTTCTGCACAATAAATTTCTGAACTTCCTCACATCCTTTAGCCGGAATCCGTAAAACAAATCCTTTATAATTAGTCAGAATATAACAAAGATGTAGTAAATCATAGCGGATGTTTAACTCCATATAATTTATAACTCCATGATGGAAGAAAATATATCGCAAATTTTAAATCCCTTAGTGGCATCCAGATCACAATGTTACTGAAAACGTACCACAACAAGTGTCCCAGGCTGAAACCACTCTGGAGCTGCCTGCCTGCTTCTGTCACGCCACACTCCCCATCAATGAATGTCTTTGAGGAGACATAACCACTCTGGAGCTGCCTGCCTGCTTCTGTCACGCCACACTCCCCATGAATGAATGTCTTTGAGAAGACATAACCACTCTGGAGCTCCCTGCCTGCTTCTGTCACGCCACACTCCCCATGAATGAATGTCTTTGAGAAGACATAACCACTCTGGAGCTGCCTGCCTGCTTCTGTCACGCCACACTCCCCATCAATGAATGTCTTTGAGGAGATATGTTTCAAGACACATCCTCCAATTCTGGATTATATTTTCAATAATTTTCTTAAGTGACTGGCACATGAATGGGCCTTTGTTTCTGCCTTTGTTGCTCTTCACCAGTGCCCATCTTACAAAAAAAAAAAAAATAAATAAATAAATAAAATAAAATAAAATAAATAAATAAATAAATAAATAAAAATCTTGAACTACTTGATTATAAAAACACTTCTTATGAACACTAACATTTATGTTCTCCAGACTGTAAGGAAATGGATGTGTTATTCGTGAAAGCGTATCAGACAACGTGTCCTTGGATACACTCAGATGATTTTTTGATTCCTTGGCAATGAAAACGCAAAAATTTTACATCTTATAAACTTTAAATCCTCTTGTGTTATCCAGCTTATAATGAAACACATGCCTTATCACTGCTAACATACAACACGTATTACTGTCACACTACTTCACACAGACGATAAAAAAAATAAAATAAAATAAATAAATAAATAAAAAAAAAGTAAAATCCTCTATCTTATGAAGTTTAACTCCTGGTGTGTCATCCAGTTTATAATGAAGCAGAAGCATCATTACTGTTAACATACAAGCACACGTGTCACTACCTTCACACAGATGATAAAATAAAAACAAACATAAACATCGTAAAATCCAACATCCTACAAATTCTAAACCCTCTTAATGCATCACATTATCATTAAACCTCCACGGTGTTGCTGGAAACGTACAGAAACACGTGTCCTTCACCGCCCTCTCTTTTGTACCTCGGTCGCTTCTCGCCAAGGAGGTTCAATAAAGACTCCTCTCTCAGCGCTGGTCGCCTCATGGTCAGCCAGGAATGAACACTCGCGCACCACAACTTGTGGAATCAATCTACATATGGAATACTACTTTCCTTTTCCTATGCATCGTCTCAGCTTCAATACATTCCCACGTGGGCATAAAGGGAAGGTAAATAATGGTTGTAATGTTGCTGTGGATTCTGTTGCAGTTCTGTGAATTTGTCCAGCTGCATCCAGTGTGCCTTGCCGGAGGTTTTATTTATTTATTCTTTTTATGTATTTTTGTTCTTCTCTTCCTTCTCTTCCTAATTATATATTTTTTTTTTTCTCCATCATGCGCTACTCTGCCATTCTGTGAGCTTCTCTTCATATGTTTTTATCTCTTCTCATATAATATTTCTGCTAATTGTTAGAGGTTTCTTTACTTTTTTATATATTTTTCCTTCTCTTTCTCCTACTTATTCTTTTCTTCTTCCCACACTATCCCTTTATACTTTTAACTTCTCTTCACACTCTTTTCTTTCTTCCTCATGTAACACTTCTGCTAACAACACACCACGGTCTAACTTATTCCACATAACTACCCAAATACGTTCTCCTCTATCCCAATTAATTATCTAGCCATTGTTTCTTTCGTTCCACTTAATTCACAAGGAACTGTCCAAAATATTAAAGAGCCATATTCTCGTTTATCCCATCTAATCAACTGACCACCCTCCTGTATCCCATCTAACTACCCACTCACTGTTTCTTCTATCCTAACTAACTACTTTCTCTTATGTTCCATGTAACGAGGTAATGTCTCCTTTGTCTCACCTTTTTAACAGGCATTTTTTTTTTTTTTTAATTAGGTACCTAGTATTTCTCCTCTCTTCCACTTCAATGGATAATGTACTCTCCTCCACCCAGCTAGTCTCCTCTGTTCACTCTACTTAACCACACTCAATAGTTAGCCAGTCTCTTTCACCCGACTAGTAAACAAACAGGCCACTGTCTGCTCTCTCCCACCTAATCCAATCTTTCCTCCATCAAATTAACCACCTTGCCAACAATCAAGATACCGCCCTCCCTATTGTTTCCAGCCCAGTAGCATTAATGACGGTAATCCCTGCCCTCTCTAGTTATCGGTCTTTTTGTCACCATTCCCAGTTTTATGAAGGGCGAGGCGCGTGGCGATGGGCGAAGCTTCCGACCATCAGGGATTAAATTCAAGGGGTGAGTATTGGCTAAGCTGTACCCTGGGAGACTTGATTATCTCCACTGTGTGTTGTGTGTTGTGGGTTTTTGATGTAGTGTAGTGAAGAGAGTTGTTGTTTGTTGGGGTTTGTATTACAAGTGTTACTGGGGTATTGGTGGTAGTGGTGGGTAGTGGTGGTGGTAGTAGTAGTAGTAGCAGTAGTAATAACACTGAGAGAGAGAGAGAGAGAGAGAGAGAGAGAGAGAGAGAGAGAGAGAGAGAGAGAGAGAGAGAGAGAGAGAGAGAGAGAGAGAGAGAGAGAGAGAGAGAGAGAGAGAGAGAGAGAGAGAGAGAGAGAGAGGTGGCAAGTAAGGTTACGTTGGGTAAGATCAGGTCAGGTCAGGTCAGGTTAGTTTAGGTCAAGTCAGGTTAGGTTAGGAAATGTTAAGTCAGGTAAGGGTTGGATATAATAGAATAGGATAGGATAATATAGGATAGGTTAGGTTAGGTTAGGTTAGGTTAGGTTACGTAAGGTAGGTTTAATAAAGGTAAGGCAAGGCAAGGCAAGGTAAGGTAAAAGTAAAGTAATGTAAAGTTAGATTAGAATAGATTAGGTTAAAGGGCCACTCAATGGTACACACTCACCAGTTGGCAGTGCACAGTCAATAGGGAACTTTACAGTATTGGGAATATTCATGAGTGGGGATAGGTGGAAATAATAATATGTATGTTTGGTTCAATCGTTTGTACATTGAGTGCCACGTTAAGTCTGATCAATTTTTGTAGCTTCACTTGTTTTAAGTAAAGTTGTAAGAGCCTGTTAGGAATCTAGCGGTATTTGTCATCTTGTTACTTACCTACGTAATAACACACACACACACACACACACACACACACACACCAGAACACAAGAAAATAATGCAAACTCCAAGAGGCTATCAGATTAAAAACATACGACCATATATATATATATATATATATATATATATATATATATATATATATATATATATATATATATATATATATATATATATATATATATATATATATATATATATATATATATATATATATATATATATATATAAGACCAGTGGTTGTTAGGACATGAAAAACTTCAAACGCCCAGTGATTAGTAAACCAAACTTCATCTGAACAAATCGTCAAAGCTGTGGCTTGAAAACATCCGTAGCATCACTGAACTAACGATAATACCAACATGGAAAACCTCAATTGCTAAGAAATAAGCAAAGATTGTGATGGGCAGGGAAAGAAAGGGAAAGATTATGAGTAATCTGAGACGCTGTAGCCTAGTGGTTCCTCTGTGCGCAGATAAAACAACAACAACAACAACAACAACAACAACAACATCAACTAAACACTTGCACCAAACAGTGACACTATCAAAATGAACATGAACAAGGAGACCAATTGAAATGTTGAGGCCAAGAGAAGGTTGACAAGTGGTGATTGGAGACGCTGCATCCTGTTTCCTACTAGTTTCTCAATGCACAAATAATAAACAACGACTGAACAGATACGCAGAACACAGGGTGATCAGAAACACTGCAGCTTATTACCTTCCTTACTTCCTCTATGCGCAAGTAACAAGCAAATGACTGAACAAATACGCAAAATATGGGTTGACCAAAAACACTGCAGGCTGCTGCTAACCTTTCAGTTCCTCTATGCACAAATAATAAATAAACAAAACACATGCACACAAAATAGTGACTAGTACATTACCAACATCGACAGGAAGACACGGGGAAGAGCAGGGAGGGAATATGACGCCTTCAAGGTGACTGAGAGGCGATTCCAACACTCCGCGGCTCTCCACGGCACAGTCTGCACCGCCGCCTCGCAGTTCTCACGACCACTGCACACAGTAATGTTACAGAGGCACAATTACCGGGGAAACTAACACACGGGCCGTCACCTTTACGTCACCACGAGATAATGGAGAGGCGACCAAAACTGAATGAGTATCTCAGTTCGTTCAGCAGTTTACAGCACACGGTATTGACACGGAAGCACAAGTACTAAGGAAACTAGTACGCGGCCGCCCGCTGTCTTCACGTAACCACGCGGCAGTGGCGAGGCGAGCAGGACTAAGGCGGCTGAGAGTTACAGATTCAGTGTCTCAGTTCGAAGGTTCGTTGTTTGGAGTATTGTTCACGCAGCTAAGCCAAATGTCCACGGTCTTACAGTGCGGGAAATATCTATACCATTCTTTAGTGTGTAGGAGGATACGTGAATTAAAGATGAGGTGTAATATATAATCTCCAGGGGACGTACTTATATTCAATGGCCTTTATTGTCACGTGAGACTAACCCGCGCTGACTACAGTCATGCATTGAAGCCTTACGTTGCCAGACTCCACACGGAACATTAATCCTAGATGTGTGTGTGTGGTGTGTGTGTGTGTGTGTGTGTGTGAGAGAGAGAGAGAGAGAGAGAGAGAGAGAGAGAGAGAGAGCATAATTTCTATTCGTATGATTTTTCTTTATCTTTTATTTATTTTCTATCTATTTATATTTATGTATTTGTTAATTGTTTGGGTGGGTATACACTCAGTGCCACCACCACCACTGCGATTTGTGGCGGTGTGTTGCTGTCATTGTCATCATAATCATCATCATTCTCCTCATCTTTCTTTTCTTCTTCCTCCTCTTCTTCTTCCTCCTCGTTCTTATTTTCCTCTTCTTCATCATCATTATATTCTCTTCCTCTTCCGCCTCCTCATCATTAGAAATTTGTTCCTCTCCTCCTCTTCCTCCTCCTCTTCCTCCTCTTTCTCGTCGTCCTCCTCCTCCTCCTCTCTCTCTCATCTGCTCCTCCTCACCATCATCATCACCATCATCATAATCTCCATCTTTCTCATCACAATCACCACAACCTCCTCCTCCTCTTCATCACCACCACCACCACCACCACCATCATAATCTATTTCCGGTAATACTGCAGTACAAATGTCTTCCAAACATCCTATACGCATCTTAATTTTTGTCTATTCCAGGTCACCCGAGCAACACTTCTCTCTTCTCTCCAAGTGAAATGAATCTGTGAGCACTGCCTTGTTTTACCATCCTTTCGTTGACATTCTGCTTTCCTAACTGTCTGTATCACTGGCTCCGCGCTTACTGTGCCCTGCGTATGTCAACTTACTTCTTCAGTGCACTATCACCATCAAGAAGCGGGGTCAGGATTTGCTTAAATGGACATGCCGTGACTCTCTCTATATATGACGAGGACAGACGAGACTACGAGTGAATATACCGGGTCAGCTTTAGTCTCTTCGTAAGCTATTCAAACGAAACACTCCTCTTATTTGTTCGGGAGCTTACCAACTTAGGAAGCGTTTTTGGTTGATAGTTTACGAAAAGACTGTGGAATTGATCCTTTTGCCTTACCAGTTCTGTTTTCGGTACTCCCCCAAACGACAAGCAGTGTGCAAAGTTGATTGTGGAACCTGACGACGGCTAAAGCACTTTTGTTGGTTAGCTAGCAAGAGGAAAAAGGGTGACTCTGGAACTGGCCTGTCAGCAATAAGGCGGTAGTTTGAAGGGTTAGACTGGATGGGGACGATAGGTGGAAATAGGGAGGTGTGTTTCGTACAGGGACTGCCACGTGCAGACCTGATGGCTTCTTACAACTTTCCTTATTTTCTTAAGTTCTCATGTTCTTTTAAGGAGGAGGAGGAGTGGTCAGACTTTCTCGCCTTCCACCTTCCTGGACTGCGCCTTCTGAGTGTGTGTAACCCTTTCACTGCTATTTGACACATCTTTTAATCACTAACCACTCCGAGACCTATTTTCTTGTAAATATCAAAATGTATTCCTTTCTATGCCTTGTGTTTCCTGTAGATGGTGATGAGGGGAACGTACGTTGTTTTAGTGTTGTGAATTGTTGCATACCGCAGTGGAAGGGCAGCAGGGTGTTGCGTCATGGCCTTCCCACTTCCCAGTCTTCTTATCTTGACTGGTGCGAGGTCGTCACGGTGGCCTGTGCTTTTACTGACGGCGTGGCGTATTTCTTCACTCATTACATGGTCTACCTAATAAATAGTCACGATTTATGTTTATTACACCGGTGCGAACAAGACAAAAATTTTACGTTACACAGTTTTGATAAAGAATAATTCAAGTAGGTGGGAAATATTAAGGAATTTTTTTATTACACCAATGAAAATAAATAGAAAAATCGGTAAGTACGTCTTTTTTTCTTAAGAATAACATATTTTAGTCTATTTTTTTTAATATATTTTAATCTTCCTTTCTGACACTACCTATTTTTTTTTCTTTCCAGAAAATAATCCCTCAATTTTTTTTACTCCTTACGGCTTCAACTGAACGATTCCAAATAATTTCCTAATAATATATATTTTTATGTGTGTGTGTGTGTGTATGTGTGTGTGTGTGTGTGTGTGTGTGTGTGTGTGTGTGTGTGTGTGTGTGTGTGTGTGTGTGTGTGTGTGTGTGTGTGTGTGTGTGTAAGTAAGTAAGTAAGTAAGTAATGTTTATTGCTTTATAATATTAATACAAGAATTAATGTAACATTTGCATTTTCTAGCGAAGTGTTGAGCCGCAGCTCGTGCAGACTTGCTTGAGTTGAGCCATTGTCACACAGAGAGCAGTCACGCTTTGGTGTGAATGATCGTTTTCAAAGATATACATCATCACACACAAAAAAACATATAAATTAACGTTAATTATATGCGTACACATACATACACACACACACACACACACACACACACACATACACACACACACACACACACACACACACACACACACACACACACACACACACACACACACACACACACAAGTATACATATACACACACATAGTCACATACATATACTTACATATACACTTAGGCATACATACATACATAATAATACATACATACATACATACATACATACATACATACATACATACATACATATACATGAGTAATATAACTGGAACATTTGTGGGAAACAATAATAATTTCAACAAAATAATAATAGCATAATAACTTACAGAATTATACTTCTATTTAGATATAACACATTAGTAATAGTAATTAGTGACATTATCTACAGCAATAAATGAAGAAAAAGACTGAGTTACAATTGATATTATATATTTTGTAAATTTAATAGATTTTTTTACTTATTTATATCTATATAGTTTTCCTTCTTTCATTTTTTTTTTTTGTATCCAGAGATAAGGTGTTAAATGTTCTTGAAACAAAACTAATAACATTATTTTCTAGATAAATCACTTCAGAATGTTGGGCAAACTAAATCTATATTAATACTTCTAGTATGCTGAGTACTTTCTATGAACTTAAAAGCAGTGTTTTGTCCTATTCTTTTGTAAATCATTAGTAAGGTAAAAAAAAAACTTATAAATAGAGTGAAAATTAAGAATATTTAATGAAAAATAAAAGTTGGCTGCCAAGTCATTTTTTTTTTTTTTCATGAAATAAATACACCGAAAAATTTAATTGTGAATTATAATTAGCTTTGAGAGAAATGAGTGGCATGTACTGGCCCAGATAGCCACACAACATGTTCCATCTTTTTAAGTGTTAATTCTTTATATTCATCTTTAAAGCTATGAATGCTCCGTGTGTGTGTGTGTGTGTGTGTGTGTGTGTGTGTGTGTGTGTGTGTGTGTGTGTGTGTGTGTGTGTGTGTGTGTGTGTGTGTGTGTGTGTGTGTGTGTGTGTGTGTGTGTGTGTGTGTGTGTGTGTCTGTGTGTGTGTGTGTGTGTGTTATGCCTATTACACATCTACAAGACTATTTTTATTTCTATTCAAGTTGGACAAAAAATGAGATTGTAACTTTTTGTATTACGTGTGTTTTTGTCAGTAAACAACAACAGCAGCAGCAGCAGCAACAACAGCTACTACTACTACCACTACTACTACTACTACTACTACTACTACTACTACTACTACTACTACTACTACTACTACTACTACTACTACTACTACTACTACTACTATTACTACTACTACTACTACTCACATATCTATAGGTGTTAGCGTTGACCATACTGTTTGATGCAGTCTCCCTGAAGATTCTTGGGTCATTTCTCAACAACCTGAAGGCTTTCCTGGTGGCAGATTGTGCTGCATTACAATCAACACATCATTAACAATAGCATCATCAATATTTTCATTAATTTTCAACTTCTTTTATATCACCAGATCTCTCACGTCACTAATTACTTTTTGTAATGTCATTATTCTATCAAGTACTTTCCAGCTCTTCTACATTTCCTCAACAGTTTCATATTTTCCAAGCCTCCTTTACTTTCCCTATTTATTTATCCATCTGTTTATTCCTGTCCTTGTATTTCCTCCATCCATGCTCCAACCCTCTGATTCTTCCCTTGTCCTCTTCCTCTTCCTCACACACTCCATCACTCCATCCTCTATATGTTTCCACCTTGAGTGTTCTAATTTTCTTTCTCTCATCTTGTCTCCTTCACATACTCCATCCTTCATTTATTTCCATCCTTGCATGTTTAAGTCTTCTTATTCCCTTCCTATCCTCTCCCTCACACACTCCATCACTCCATCCTTTATTTGTTTCCATCCTTACTTGTTCAAATTCTCTCATTCACCTCTTATCCCTTCCGTCACAGACTCCATCACTCCATCCTTGCCTGCTCTTATTCTCTTATTCTCTTCCCATCCTTTCCCTAACAAGTTCCAACACCCTTACACTTCAGTAGAGGTCAAATTCTCTAACCCATAGCTTTCAACACCCAGCCTGCACATTCTAAACATTGTCACACATCCCTCCTGCCTCCCAAACACTGTCACACATCCCTCCTGCCTCCCAAACACTGTCACACATCCCTCCTGCCTCCCAAACACTGTCACACATCCCTCCTGCCTCCCAAACACTGTCACACATCCCTCCTGCCTCCCAAACACTGTCACACATCCCTCCTGCCTCCCAAACACTGCCACACATCCCTCCTGCCTCCCAAACACTGTCACACATCCCTCCTGCCTCCCAAACACTGTCACACATCCCTCCTGCCTCCCAAACACTGTCACACATCCCTCCTGCCTCCCAAACAAACACTGTCACACATCCCTCCTGCCTCCCAAACACTGTCACACATCCCTCCTACCTCCCACAGAAGGGTTTCACATCCCCTACTACAGTGCCCAGCATTCCTAGAAGTCCCATCTAGTCTTCGAATGTTCTGTAGTGCATGGTCTGGATCCCACCGAGGTACACGTGGGATTTCTTCTCCGTCATGTCCAGCAGCTGCTCTCGAACCTGTGTAGGAAGAGGTGGTGGTGTTGTACTTTTCCCTGTGATGGACGTGGAGCTGGTGTTTCCAAGAGTGGTTTTCTTTGCAGTGTTGTGAGTGAAAGGGAATAAAGTTGAAGGTTAGGTTTACTTGAGTGTCTGATATCCTAAGACTTTTAGTAATAGCAGGTGGTGATGGTAGGAGTAGTGCTGCAATAATAATCCGTCTATCTATATGCCAGGCTGCCAGTCCCACAGGAGCTGGTCCAGACAAAGCACCACACACTTATATACATATCATTAAGTAGTAGTAGAAGTAGTAGTAGTAGTAGTAGTAGTAGTACTAGTAGTAGTAGTAGTAATAGTAGTAGTAGTAGTAATAGTAGTTGTGGTAGTGGTGATGTTGGTAGTGGTGGTGGTGGTGGTAGTAGTAGTAGTAGTAGTAGTAGTAATAGTAGTAGTAGTAGTAGTAGTAGTAGTAGTAGTAGAAGTAATAGTAGTAGTAGTAATAGTAATTAAAGTTATAACACCCAACTCTTCATCTCTTTCATCATCTAATTCTGTACACCATAAAAAAAATTAACCAGAGAAAATGCAGTTTGAATTGTGTGGTCCTCTCTCTCTCTCTCTCTCTCTCTCTCTCTCTCTCTCTCTCTCTCTCTCTCTCTCTCTCTCTCTCTCTCTCTCTCTCTCACACACACCTGTGCAGGGTCAGCAATATCAATGACAGGCGATGTCATCCCATCCAGGTAGAGCACACCAGTGACAGGAGTTGTGTCTTGTATTTCAATGTGCTGCACCTCCCACCTCTGTATGACGTCCAGGGTCACTCGCTGCTTTTCGCTGATGGCCCGAAGGGTCCTTCTCCTGGTGAACTTTGTATGGAAGTCCTTCATAGCAAGAGTAAAGTCTGTTGTAGCTGTAAGAGAGAGAGAGATGTGTTGGCTTAAAATGTAAGAAATAATGCTTCTCTTTATATGGATAAATTATTTTGTAGCTATGTTGACTTTGTAAGGATTTATTTATTTTTTTTTCAAGCTGTAAGAAAGATGCTATTGACTTGAAAAAATAAAGAATAACATAATTCTGGTGTAGCTGAAAGATGCAACTGACTTCAAAGGCACAGAATGTTTCTCTCTGCGAATAACAACAACAACAACAAAAACAACAACAACAACAACAATAATAATAATAATAATAATAATAATAATAATAATAATAATAATAATAATAATAATAATGAAAATAATAACAATAGTAATAATAATAATAATAATAATAATAATAATAATAATAATAATAATAATAATAATAATAATAATAATAGTAATAATAATAATAATAACAATAATAATAATAACAATAATAATAATAATAATAATAATAACAATAATAATAATAATAATAATAATAATAATAATAATAATAATAATAATAATAATAATAACAGTAACAATAACAACCTCTGGTCTGGAACTGTATCTCTAAATAAGCAGGCGTTCCCTTCTTCAATTCAAATTCTTGCGACTGCACAACTTCAAACTGTAGAATCAGTATTTTAACTTTCCTGACTCTGATGATGAAAGTTATATGATTGAGGTTGCAGTTAAGTAAGTTGAGAAGCTGAACAGATAAATACTAGTACACCACCTGTCTGTCTGTCCGTCTTTCTGTCAGTCAATCAGTTGATGGGGGACTGGTGGAGAGAGCAATCTGTGTTTGTCCGGCTTTCCATCACTCAGTCAGTCAGTCAGTAAGTCTTTTGATGGAGGACTGGTTGAGAGACCAATCTGTGTCTGTCTGTCTTTCAATCAGTCAGTCAGTCTGTTGATGGAGGACTGGTGAGAGAGTAATCTGTGTCTGTCTGTCCGTCTTTCAATCAGTCAGTCAGTCTGTTGATGGAGGACTGGTGGAGAGAGTAATCTGTGTCTGTCGGTCCGTCTTTCAATCAGTCAGTCAGTCTGTTGATGGAGGACTGGTGGAGAGAGCAATCTGTGTCTGTCTGTCTACGTGATGCTTCCCTCCGCTGTTTCATTACGTAGACAAAATACATGAACAGGAAATATTAGTTTTAATTATTAATGGACTGGTGTGGTGCTGGTGGTGGTGGTGGCGACGGCATCAGTAGTATTCAGGTGTCATATCTGTAACGTAATAGGGAATGAAGGTAATGCGTATGCGATGGCAGCCTGAAGGTAACAATGGGGAGTTTTCATAACGAGTGGTTGTCAGCAGGTGGCAGCACAGACACACACTCTTCTCTCACATACAAGCAATATCAGATATACCTACACTGTTATTCTGTTTACATGAAGATGCAATGGGCTTATATAATATATTTTTCTACGTAATCCCTTCTAAGTAGTAACACAAGTAAACTCAAACTCTTTTCATTTACCTAAGTTGATTTTCTAGTGAATTGGCATTTAGATCTATTTGGTCATCTTAAGATTTCCAAATGAATACACTCTTGATTGGAAACGTCTTAATCTAGACGACAGTAAACATAAAGGCAACATGTCTGTGACAACCAAAAGTCCAAAGTACATAGATCTCCTTCCTAGTTTATGGAAGCGGCAATTTTAATAAAAAGAACTGGCACCTCGAGTGTCCTGGCGATAGTAATGCTGTATCTCTAACCAAAACAAACACCTGACTCGGCCGCGCTGCTTGAACTTAAGAAACACGTTGTTGGACAAGAAGCTGAATGTTGGTGCGGTGCCCATCTCCACTACGCCCTAAGCAATGGATTACGGCAGCTGGACACTACAGCAGCAGCAGGATCGCCTGAGAGATGTTTGTTTTGCTTCTCAATTACTTTGCCTTGTCGCTCGCTTCGTGAGAGGAATGCTAAAATACCCACAAAAAAAAAAAAAAAAAAACTAGAGCCATATATCACGATGTTAGTGAGTAGGTTGTGTCATGCTATATAGTACAGTGTGATTGTTTATTTATTTATTTTTTTTTTCATCGTCCAAATCAATAGCTTTTATACTAATAATATGCTTTATTTAAGATAATGCTAGCAGTTTACTCGATAATCTCAAAAAAAAAAAAAAAATATTTGACCACATTCTGTCAATATTAACCATACCGGACATTGAAAAGTCGATACATCATTTCAATAGTATCATGATGATCAATGTTCTATGCATCTTTACGCACCTGGGATTTACTACAACAATATTCTAGCTCTCTTTCCTACAGTTAGATGAGCACCAACGACATCTAGCGGTTGAGTTCCAAAAACTCCCCATTGCATTAGTGAATACAATAGGTAGAGTTTTCAGTGCAGTGTTGAATGAGAGACTGTGTAAATGGATTGAGACAGCTGGAGTGCTGGTGAAGAACAGAATGGTTTTCGTGTGGAAAGGAGAGCTGAGGACATTATATTTGTGGTGAATGAAGTGATTGAGTAGAAAAAGAAGAATGGGGATGAATTATACCTAGGTTTTCAGGATATAGAGAAAGCTTATGATAGAGTGAACAGAGAAATGCTAGAGTCTTAGAAAAGATTGGATTGAGTGCAAAGATAGTTAACATAGTGCAAAGTATGTATGTGGACACAAGAGCTAGATACAGACTAGGAGACAGAAACAGACTGGGTGAAGACTGAGAGAGGAGTTAGGCAGGGCTGTATATTGTCACCAACCCTTTTTTAGCTTGTATACAGAGGAGCTAGCAGCCAGGATGAGAAGAATGAATGTAGGGGTAAGTGTGGGGAATGATAAAGTATGTGTGCTTCTTTATGCAGATGACGTAGTTGTTACGAGTGAAACGGCAGATGAGCTTCAAAGTTTGTTGGATGTGGTGGATGGCTATGGTAAAGACTTTGGAGTAAGGTTTAGCAGTGAGAAAAGCAAAGTAATGATTGTGAATAGGTCAGAGGATGAAAGTAATGTGGTATGGAGACTTGGAGAGAATGAGTTGAGACAGGTACAAGAATACAAGTACTTAGGGATGTGAATGAGTCCTAGTGGGTGTGCAAAGGCAAAAAATGAAAAGATAAGTATGGTAAACCAGTGGGTAGGTCGATTGGGAAGCGTGGCAAGGATGAGAGCAAGTAAGTATGATGTGTTGAGAGAAGTGTGGAAGAGTGTGGCTGTGCCATGTATAATGTATGCTATGGATATGATTGCATGGAATGAAAGTGAAATTGAGAAGTTAGAAGTGGACCAGAATAGAGTAGCAAGGATAGCACTGAGTGCACCGAGGTGCACAGCAGTTGAAGCCTTGAGAGGTGACATGGGATGGAGCACCTTTAGAAAAAGACTCACAAAAGCCACACTTAGGTACAAGATTAGGCTTGAGAGAATGGATGATACAAGAATAGCAAGGAAGGTGTACCTGTGGAATGAAAGTGGAAGCAAATGAAGAAGAGGTGCATGAAAATGACAGACAGGAATGGATTGCAAGTTGTGTGGGCGATAAGAATGGCTGGGAGGAATCAAAATGAGCGTGAATGGGTGGTAACAATAGTAGGCAGAGTGGGAGCCGAATGGGATGTGAGAAAATGGAAGAATGAGATAGACAAAGAAGTGAAATGTGTGGGACTGAATGAATGGAAGAATGAGATGGAAAGAAAGAAGACCCTGGAATGGTACAAGGAGAAAAAGGCCCCGAGGTATGAAAGGTGGTATGATGGAAGCCTGGGCGGTGATCTTCTCTTCCGAGCGAGGGCACAGTGTATGGATGTGAATGCAAGGAGTTACAGGTGGTCTGAGTCCCGCAGCAAAGTGTGCCAGATGTGTGACATGGGAGAGGATGAGACGGTGGAACATGTGGTGCTGGAGTGTGTGCAGTATGCCAGAGACAGGAATGAGATGATGCAAGTGATACTGACTGAGTTAGGGCATGATAGGAATGAAAGAGTGGAGAAGACAGGAAATGAATGAATGGTGTTGTTGCTGTGACTGTGTAGAGAGGCGAATGAAAGGATGATTGAGGCGGTGAAAGAGTTTCTGGAGAGAATGTGGCGTGCCAGATGTAGGAACAATTAGGATAGAAGATGCTGTTCGTTTCTCTTTTTTTTTTTTTTTTTTCCTCTACAGGAGTTGCCGATCCAAAGGGTGATCCTGAGCCAGGCTGTACCATCAAGATCAAGATGGTGACTGGGAGAGGTGTGGGTGTCTGATAGTGACGAAAGAATGTCCTTGAAAGCACATGATAGTGATAGTATATTCAAGGCCATAATCTTTACCTTCTATCCTTCGCTGCCTAATTTCCCACAATCCCTCACGACTTTTGAGAGAGAGAGAGAGAGAGAGAGAGAGAGAGAGAATGCATGTTTCGCCTCCCACAAATGTAAACAAACGGTAACAGTGTATTTCCCCCCATTTCTCCCACTATTTCCTCCCCCATCACCTCAACACAGGGAGGGGAACCATTAGGCAACCATTAAAAAGCAGCAGGAACGCGTGACGGTTGAATTTAATGGAGATATGGGTAAAAGAATTAGACTCTGCACTTACACTTAGAATCTGACTGTTGTGGCGTCGACCTCAAAATGTCGAGATGAGTTTATTTGTATTTATTATTAATTTTGCTTTCTAGTGAGATTTTATGTTGTATTTTGTTGATATTAATTCTGCTGTGTCCCCTCTAGCCTCTTGTATCCCGCGTCACCAGGTCCTTCTTATCCAGGATTTCAAAGGGGGCAACTTCAGGGCCGTTTGCTCCCGGACTGTAGGATATTTATGCAATAAGGTGTGCAATATCTGTATTTATTTATTTACTCATATTTTTGTAATGTATACTCTATTTTTATATTTTTGATGCTTTACCCTAAAGTCTTTGCCCAAGGGGTGGGTGGCAAGGTCCGTCCTCCTCCTTTGTTGTATTTCATTATTAATACAACAATAAATGTATCAGTCAATCAATCAATCAATCCAGGGCCGTCAGAGATCTGCTAATTACTTACTGGCAAGACTGAAGATTACAACTTGTTTTGCTGGTCATCCTCTCAACTTAACTGGTCTTACCTAATGAATACAACAATAATTATATAAAAAAAAATAATAATAATATTAATAATATGCAATAATCTAGCAATACAGTTACTATAGCTCATTATTGAAATTCTTTGAGTTTTGAAACAAGATAGAAATTATGTTGTATAAGGTATGTGCATAAAAGAAAAGAGAAAAAAACTGAATTGATCTTTGACTTTTATTTATTTATTTATTTATTTATTTTATTTATTTATTTTATTTATTTTTTTTTTTCAGTGCACCACATACATATTCCTTCATGAAGTTTTTCATATGAATATGAAAAGGTTTGGGCGACTCATACGTTCAGATGCCACCATTGACTGGGTCTTCGGCTTCACACGGATTCCTTATGTTCATTTATTAAAGCTTCCAATAAAAGACCGTTATTGCTAGCACTTATAATATGAAGAGAGAGAGAGAGAGAGAGAGAGAGAGAGAGAGAGAGAGAGACTGACCAATGTCCCCTCCTCCTCCTCCCAGCTGTGTGTGTGTGTGTGTGTGTGTGTGTGTGTGTGTGTGATGAAATGGAGGCAGGATCATAAAATTAAGATAAATTAATGCAATAATATCTTTTATTTAAAATAATAATAATAATAATAATAATAATAAGAAGAAGAAGAAGAATTATAATAACAGTAATAACAATAATGTTACAAACGCATACAATTTAAGTAAGAGCCGTGAAGCAGAGCACAGGAGCAAGCAGTGACCTTGAAAAATCCGGAGTGACCTTGACAAGTAACCTGTTTACAAATACTATTTCTGATTAAAGCCCCATTCATATCCTTCCACAAAATGCTATAGTGGACATCCTCAAGGAAGAATAAGAGAAAGAGATAAGAAGAGAAAAGAAGGGGGAGGAGGAGGGGAGGAGGAATTGAGGAGGAAGAAATCAAAGTAATATCACTTTATTTACAAAAAACACAAGATTATACATCCTCCTCCTCTTCCTTCATAGATGAGGTGGAGGTGGAGGTGTTTGTTACAGAATAGGTTCCCCTACTTTAATAAACCACAGAAAACGGATTTCACCTTGTCAACAGCACCTGTCGCCTTGTCTCCGTTTTCTCTCTTTTTCTTTTCTTTTTTTTTCTTTTTATATGTAGGAAAGACACTGGCCAAAGGCAACAAAAATCCAATAAAAAAATCTAATAAAAAAATGGCCACTGAGATGCCAGTCCCATAAAAGGGTCAAAGCAATAGTCAAAAATTGATGAATAACTGTCTTGTAACCTCCCTCTTGAAGGAATTCAAGTCATAGGAAGGTGGAAATACAGAAGCAGGCAGGGAGTTCCAGAGTTTACTAGAGAAAGGGATGAATGATTGAGAGTACTGGTTAACTCTTGCGTTAGAGAGGTGGACAGAATAAGGGTGAGAGAAAGAAGAAAGTCTTGTGCAGCGAGGCCGCGGAAGGAGGGGAGGCATGCAGTTAGCAAGATCAGAAGAGCAGTTAGCATGAAAATAGCGGTAGAAGACAGCTAGATATGCAACATTGCGGCGGTGAGAGAGAGGCTGAAGACACTCAGTTAGAGGAGAGGAGTCGATGAGACGAAAAGCTTTTGATTCCACCCTGTCTAGAAGAGCAGTATGAGTGGAACCCCCCAGACATGTGAAGCACACTCCATACATGGACGGATAAGGCCCTTGTACAGAATTAGCAGCTGGGGGATGAGAAAAACTGGCGGAGACGTCTCAGAACACCTAACTTCATAGAAGCTGTTTTAGCTAGAGATGAGATGTGAAGTTTCCAGTTCAGATTATAAGTAAAGGACAGACCAAGGTTGTTCAGTGTAGAAGAGGGGGACAGTTGAGTGTCATTGAAGAAGAGGGGATAGTTGTCTGGAAGGTTGTGTCGAGTTGACAGATGGAGGAATTGAGTTTTTGAGGCATTGAACAATACCAAGTTTGCTCTGCCCCAATCAGAAGTTTTAGAGAGATCAGAAGTCAAGCATTCTGTGGCTTCCCTGCATGATATATTTACCTCCTGAAGGGTTTATGAACGTGGAAAAGTGCAGAGTGGTATCATCAGCGTAGGAGTGGATAGGACAAGAAGTTTGGTTTAGAATATCATTAATGAATAATAAGAAGAGAGTGGATGACAGGACAGAACCCTGAGGAACACCACTGTTAATAGATTTAGGAGAAGAACAGTGACCGTCTACCACAGCAGCAATAGAAGGTTTAGAAAGGAAACTTGAAATGAAGTTACAGAGAGAAGGATAGAAACCGTAGGAGGGTAGTTTGGAAATGAAAGCTTTGTGCCAGACTCTATCAAAAGCTTTTGATATGTCCAAGGCAACAGTAAAAGTTTCACCAAAATCTCTAAAAGAGGATGACCAAGACTCAGTAAGGAAAGCCAGAAGATCACCAGTTGAGCGGCCTTGACGGAACCCATACTGGCGATCAGATAGAAGGTTGTGAAGTGATAGATGTTTAAGAATCTTCCTGTTGAGGATAGATTCAAAAACTTTAGATAGGCAGGAAATTAAAGCAATAGGACGGTAGTTTGAGAGATTAGAACGGTCACCCTTTTTAGGAACAGGTTGAATTGTAGGCAAACTTCCAGCAAGAAGGAAAGGTAGATGATGACAAACAGAGCTGAAAGAGTTTCACTAGGCAAGGTGCAAGCATGGAGGCACTGTTTCAGAGAACAATAGGAGGGACCCCATCAGGTCCATAAGCCTTCCGAGGGTTTAGGCCAGCGAGGGCATGGAAAACATCATTGCGAAGAATTTTAATAGGTGGCATGAAGTAGTCAGAGGGTGGAAGAGAGGGAGGAACAAGCCCAGAATCGTCCAAGGTAGTGTTTTTAGCAAAGGTTTGAGCGAAGAGTTCAGCTTTAGAAATAGATGTGATAGCAGTGGTGCCATCTGGTTAAAATAGAGGAGGGAAAGAAGAAGAAGCAAAGTTATTGGAAATATTTTTTGGCTAGATGCCAGAAATCACGAGGGGAGTTAGATCTTGAAAGGTTTTGACATTTTCTGTTAATGAAGGAGTTTTTGGCTAGTTGGAGAACAGACCTGGCATGGTTCCGGGCAGAAATATAAACTGCATGAGATTCTGGTGATGGAAAGCTTAAGTACCTTTTGTGGGCCACCTCTCTATCATGTATAGCACGAGAACAAGCTGTGTTAAACCAAGGTTTAGAAGGTTTAGGACGAGAAAAAGAGTGAGGAATGTACGCCTCCATGCCAGACACTATCACCTGTGTTATACACTCAGCACACAAAGACGGGTCTCTGACACGGAAGCAGTAGTCATTCCAAGGAAAATCAGCAAAATACCTCCTCAGGTCCCCCCAACTAGCAGAGGCAAAACGCCAGAGGCACCTTTGCTTAGGGGGATCCTGAGGAGGGATTGGAGTGATAGGACAAGACAAAGATATGAGATTGTGATCGGAAGAGCCCAACGGAGAAGAAAGGGTGACGGCATAAGCAGAAGGATTAGAGGTCAGGAAAAGGTCAAGAATGTTGGGTGTATCTCCAAGACGGTCAGGAATACGAGTAGTGTGTTGTACCAATTGCTCTAGGTCATGGAGGATAGCAAAGTTGTAGGCTAGTTCACCAGGATGGTCAGTGAAGGGAGAGGAAAGCAAAAGCTGGTGGTGAACATTGAAGTCTCCAAGAATGGAGATCTCTGCAAAAGGGAAGAGGGTCAGAATGTGCTCCATTTTGGAAGTTAAGTAGTCAAAGAATTTCTTATAGTCAGAGGAGTTAGGTGAGATGTATACAGCACAGATAAATTTAGTATGAGAGTGACTTTGTAGTCGAGGCCAGATGGTGGAAAACTCGGAAGATTCAAGAGCGTGGGCACGAGAGCAGGTTAAGTCATTGCGCACACAAACGCAGCATCCAGCTTTGGATCGAAAATGAGGATAGAGAAAGTAGGAGGGAACAGAAAAGGGGCTACTGTCAGTTGCCTCAGACACCTGAGTTTCAGTGAGGAAATGAAGATGAGGTTTAGAAGAGGAGAGGTGGTGTTCTACAGATTGAAAATTAGATCTTAGACCGCGAATTTTGCAGAAGTTAATGAAGAAAAAGTTGAGGGGGGTGTCAAGACACTTAGGGTCGTCGACAGAAAAGCAGTCCGACCTGGGGACATTTATGGTCCCCTCCCCAGATGGGGACTCCGAGGCTGGTGTAGAAGTCGCCATGATGATTTTAAAATTTTTGAGTGAAGGGTTTGTGTTTTATTAGGTGCTTGTAGTTTTCTGTGGAGGAAGAGAGTTGTCTTTAGAGGGCAGGCTGTGACTGCCCCTTTGTGTTGTGAGACACAAAGGGAAACGTTCAGTGAGGTCACAGCTGGGTTTAATGATAAGTTCACAGCACCCCCTGAACAGTGCTTCATGTCTAAAGCGGAGTGCTTTAGACCTCACTGGGAGTAATTATCGTTTCGGCAGGTGTCTACTGCCTCCTTCTGTTCCCTCGATGCAGTTACAAAGAAGGGTTTAGCTCGATGCAGCCACAACGAGAGTGTTGCCTCGATGCAACCACAACGAGCTTGCTCCTTCGATATAACTACAACGAGATTGTTTTTCGATGCAGCCACAACGAAGGATTTGGCTCGATGCAACCGCAACGAGATTGTTGCCTCGATACAGCCACAACGAGCTTGCTCCTTCGATGTAGCTACAACGAGATTGTTGCCTCGATGCAGCCACAACGAAGGGTTTGGCTCGATGCAGCCACAACGAGATTGTTGCCTCGATGCAACCAGAACTAGCTTGCTCCTTCGATGTAGCTACAACGAGATTGTTGCCTTGATGCAGCCACAACGAAGGGGTTGGCTCGATGCAGACACAACGAGATTGTTGCCTCGATGCAGCCACAACGAGCTTGCTCCTTCGATGTAGCTACAACGAGATTGTTGCCTCGATGCAGCCACAACGAGCTTGCTCCTTCGATGTAGTTACAACGAGATTGTTGCCTCGATGCAGCCACAACGAGCTTGCTCCTTCGATGTAGTTACAACGAGATTGTTGCCTCGATGCAGTCACAACGAGCTTGCTCCTTCGATGTAGTTACAACGAGATTGTTGCCTCGATGCAGACAAAACGAAGGGTTTGGCTCGATGCAGCCACAACGAATGGTTTGGATCGATGCAGCCACAATGACATTGTTGCCTCGATGCAGCCACAACGAGCTTGCTCCTTCGATGTATTTACAACGAGATTGTTGCCTCGATGCAGTTACAACGAAGGGTTTGGCTCGATGCAGCCACAACGAGATTGTTGCCTCGATGCAGCCACAACGAACTTGCTCCTTCGATGTAGCTACAACGAGATTGTTGCCTCGATGCACCTACAACAAACGGATTGGCTCGATGCAGCCACAACGAGATTGTTGCCTCGATGCAGCCACAACCAAGGGTTTGGCTCGATGCAGACACATCGAGATTGTTGCCTCGATGCAGCCACAACGAGCTTGCGCCTTCGATGTAGCTACAACGAGATTGTTGCCTCGATGCACCTACAACAAACGGATTGGCTCGATGTAACTACAACGAGATTGTTGCCTTTTTGTAGCCACAACGAAGGGTTTGGCTCGATGCAGCCACAACGAGATTGTTGCCTCGATGCAGCCACAACGAACTTGCTCCTTCGATGTAGCTACAACGAGATTGTTGCCTCGATGCAGCAACAACGAAGGGTTTGGCTCGATGCAGCCACAATGAGATTGTTGCCGCGATGCATCCACAACAAGCTTCTTCGATGTAGCTACAACGAGATTGTTTTTCGATGCAGCCACAACGAAGGATTTGGCTCGATGCAGACACAACGAGATTGTTGCCTCGATGCAGCCACAACGAGCTTCTTCGATGTAGCTACAACGAGATTGTTGCCTCGATGCAGCCACAACCAAGGGTTTGGCTCGATGCAGCCACAACGATTGCCTCGATGCACGTACAACAAAGGGATTGGCTCGATGCAGCCACAACGCGATTGTTGCCTCGATGCAGCCACAACGAGCTTGCTCCTTCGATGTAGCTACAACGAGATTGTTGCCTCGATGCACCTATAACAAACGGATTGGCTTGATGCAGCCACAACGAGATTGTTGCCTCGATGCAGCCACAACCAAGGGTTTGGCTCGATGCAGACATATCGAGATTGTTGCCTCGATGCAGCCACAACGAGCTTGCTCCTTCGATGTAGCTACAACGAGATTGTTGCCTCGATGCACCTACAACAAAGGGATTTTCTCGATGCAGCCACAACGAGATTGTTGGCTCGATGCAGCCACAACGAGCTTGCTCCTTCGATGTGTTTACAATGAGATTGTTGTCTCGATGCAGTTACAACGAAGGGTTTGGGTCGATGCAGCCACAACGAGATTGTTGCCTCGATGCAGCCACAACGAGCTTTCTCCTTCGATGTAGCTACAACGAGATTGTTGCCTCGATGCAGTTACAACGAAGGGTTTGGCTCGATGCAGCCACAACGAGATTGTTGCCTCGATGCAGCCACAATGAGCTTGCTCCTTCGATGTAGCTACAACGAGATTGTTGCCTCGATGCAGCCACAACGAAGGGTTTGGCTCGATGCAGCCACAACGAGATTGTTGCCTCGATGCAGTCACAACGAGCTTGCTCCTTCGATGTAGCTACAACGAGATTGTTGCCTCGATGCAGCCACAACGAAGGGTTTGGCTCGATGCAACCGCAACGAGATTGTTGCCTCGATGCAGTCACAACGAGCTTGCTCCTTCGATGTAGCTACAACGAGATTGTTGCCTCGATGCAGCCACAACGAAGGGTTTGGCTTGATGGAGACACAACGAGATTGTTGCCTCGATGCTGCCACAACGAGATTGTTGCCTCGATGCAGTCACAATGAGCTTGCTCCTTAGATGTTGCCACAACGAGATTGTTGCCTCGATGCAGCCACAACGAAGGGTTTGGCTCGATGCAGACACAACGAGATTTTTGCCTCGATGTAGCCACAATGAGCTCGCTCCTTCGATGTAGCCACAACGAGCTTGTTTGCTCGATGCAGCCACAACGAAGGGTTTGGCTCGATGCAGCCACAACGAAGGGTTTGGCTGTATGTAGTCACAACGTGTTGGTTGTATTTATGCAGTAACATGGAGCTTGTTAGCTTATTGTACTGCCTCTACGCCAATAAAGTGTGCCTTTATACTTTCCGTGCAGCTCTCGGGGCCGCCTTGCCTCCTGGACGGGTGCTCGAAGAGAGTGCCCGTGGTGGCTATCGAAGAGACCCCTCTTACCTCCCGTTGGTTAACGGTCTGCTTAAGTAGCTGAAAGAGCTTTGCAGGTCGGTTGTGATGGGTGTCTCTATCACAGCAAGGCCATTGATGGACCAAAGTCCAAATTTGTTTTACGAGAGAAAACAAATTTTTAAACATCTTTCCCACCACTTTGATCGTGTTGTACCAAATTTTAGAAGAAGTAGGTGTAGTCCTTTTTCATGGCAATAATTATTACAGCGATAATTTATAATCTGGATTTTTATAGTCCACGCCTCGGACATTTCTGGATAATTATGAATTGTCCCCATTTAGACAGTGATGCTGTGACCTGTGTAGGAACGAGCGGTGTCCTCGTGTTCTTGGTTTTGTAACAGTCTCCTTGTCTCTGCGGCTGTTGTCGGTGACTCTTTTCTCTGTCTGTTTATTGGATTGTTTATGCGTGTTTCTCTGGGGGTCTACCCTTCTTCCGTTTTGGTGTCCTTGTCTGACTGGCTGCCTGTCTCCTGCTCGATGACTGGATGACTCTTTCTGTCCACCTGGTCATCCATTTGTTTCCGCAATTGTCTTTTTTTCTTTCTCTCTCTCTGCTTGGCTGTTTCTTTTAACTTTTTTTTTTCAGGGTCTTTGTCTGTCTGTTTGCATATCTAGCAGCATATATAAGCAACCCCTAAGATAGTCTTGACGATACATATGACATGAATTCCCAAGTCAGGCCATCATGTCGGCATCTCCTGTAATGGAAATTGAAGGAGAACAAACATTTATTGTTTGCCTTGTGTATGGGCAAAAAATATAGCGGCAAAGTTTATTTTGATTTATTTATTTTTATTTTTTTTTTCATGTGACTGAGAAAATATCAGTAGATCACACACACACACACACACACACACACACACACACATGAGAGAGAGAATCGTCACATCAGTTCCATAACACACACACGAGAGAGAGAGAGAGAGAGAGAGAGAGAGAGAGAGAGAGAGAGAGAGAGAGAGAGAATCGCCACATCAGTTCCAAAACACTGCTATACTTCGTCAAAATTTATGGCAACTCCCTCCTTTTCCTCCTCCTCCTCCTCCTCCTCCTCCTCCTCCTCCTCCTCCTCCTCCTCCTCCTCCTCCTCCTCCTCCTCCTCCTTCTCCTCCTCGTCCTCCTCCTCGTCCTCCTTCTCCTCCTCTTTGTCGTCCTCCATTTGTATATAGAGTTGGCTGTGAGTTTTTCATGTTCCCCGGTGCGTCCAAGTGGTAGGTGGGGAGGAGCCTTCTGCTGTATTACCTTTCATGCTTCCTTCTCCTTGTACTGAGAGAGATGGACCCTCAATGGAATGTTACCGTTAATATACACAGGACCAGTTACGTTATTGTCATACTCTTCCTCTTCCTCCTCCTCTTCCTCTTTCTCTTTCTCTTTCTCTTCTTTCTCCTCTTGTTCCTTCTGCATGTGTGAAGGCGTGACCTGACCTCCTCTTCCACCCTTTTCTGCCCTCCTTAGGTGACCTATCTGCCGCAGTGCGTAGCTGTCAGGTCATTCTGTGTGTGTGTGTGTGTGTGTGTGTGTGTGTGTGTTGTTTGTTTACTTCTTCTTCTTCTTCTTCTTCTTCTTCTTCTTCTTCTTCTTCTTCTTCTCTCTCTCTCTCTCTCTTTTTTTTTTTTTTTTATTTAAACATAGGTACATTATCAGCCGAAGGCGCACTGCCGTGTGCAACCTATTTTAGGGGTGGGACACAACACACAAATACAAATATAAATATATATACATATATATACATTCTTTATGATAGACTTGTATTAATATTGTTAGCAGGGGGGTTGGGAACGAGCCCCTCCAGTGGTGTGCTGCTAACTTCACGTCCTGGGTATCCATCCCCCTGATATGAGGGACGGAGGACGCGAAGACGTTCCACAGTCTGCAGACTCGCCCCCAAAAGGTGCGCTGGTGTTGGCTGGAGCGGGAACGCGGCACTTCCACTGAGTCACCACTGGATAACTCTCTCTCTCTCTCTCTCTCTCTCTCTCTCTCTCTCTCTCTCTCTCTCTCTCTCTCTCTCTCTCTCTCTCTCTCTCTCGTCTTCCTTCACTTACCTTGTCACCACCTCTCCTCCCCCTCCTCCTCCTCGGCACCCAATCCTACACAAACACTCGCTTGAGATATAGCGTGTGTCTGTCTGTCTGTCTGTCTGTCACTTGAGTGCCAAGTGATGCCAAACTCTCTCTCTCTCTCTCTCTCTCTCTCTCTCTCTCTCTCTCTCTCTCTCTCTCTCTCCTCTTATGGTAAATGACTGTCAAGAAACCTCCTCCTCCTCCTCCTCTTCTTTTTATCTTCCTCTCTTTTCTTCGTCTTCCTAAACAGTTCTCTCTCTCTCTCTCTCTCTCTCTCTCTCTCTCTCTCTCTCTCTCTCTCTCTCTCTCTCTCTCTCTCTCTCTCTCTCTCTCTCTCTCTCTTTTCTCCACTCCTTTTCTTTTTTCTCTATATATACACTACCTTCATTACTCTCCTCCTCCTCCTCCTTCTGCTCCTCAAGGAAAACGTAAAATAATCAAATAGAAAACGAGTAACGAAATTCTCATTTTATTTATTTTTTTTCTTTAGTTTCTCCTTGAATTCCTTAAACGTATACTATTAAGAAAGATATTAAGACATGTATTGATAACGAAAACGGAGGAAAAGTCAATTAGTAAGTGATAAAAGGGTTATTTCTCTGTTTATATTGCAATTCTACATTTTTATTTAGTTACCCCTTCAATTATTTCAAGGAGAACTATTACGGAACATACATAGACAGTTATAGAAAATGGAGGAAACGCTAATTTGTAAGCGAGAGAGAGAGAGAGAGAGAGAGAGAGAGAGAGAGAGAGAGAGAGAGAGAGAGAGAGAGAGAGAGAGAGAGAGAGAGAGAGAGAGAGAGAGAGAGGAGCTTAAAAAGCTGCGGATATGAAAGATAGAGGGGAGAGGAGAGAGTGAAGGCCAAAGACAACAACAACAACAACAACCTATTACTACCACTACTACTACTACTACTATTGCTACTACTACTACTACTACTACTACTACTACTACTATTGTTCATCGTCTTCTTTTTCCTCTTCTTATTCATCTTTTCTTTTCTCTCTTTTATTCCCTTTCTATTTATCACTCGTTCCATATATACATTACCTTTATTACTCTCGTCCTCCTCCTCCTCTTATACGCGGCGCGGGGGTGTAGCTCACTGGTAGAGCGTTCGCTTTGCATGTGAAAGGCCCCGGGTTCGATTCCCGGCACCTCCACCAACAGGGGATG
Organism: Scylla paramamosain; assembly: GCF_035594125.1. NCBI lineage: Eukaryota > Metazoa > Arthropoda > Malacostraca > Decapoda > Portunidae > Scylla > Scylla paramamosain. Next base: position 31,805 of record NW_026973724.1, read on the forward strand.
TAGCTCAAGTGGTAGAGCGCTCGCTTAGCATGCGAGAGGCACGGGGATCGATGCCCCGCATCTCCAGTTTTCAGTCGTGCCCTTCCGCTTGTGTCGAGCAGACGTGTTGTGACCTGACCTACGCAGGACCAGCAGCCCATATCGTTAAACCAGTCGCTAAGTTTATTTTGTTTTACCTGTTTCTGTTCTGTTGTGTTGTGTTTTCCTGTACAGCTCAGACTCCATACAAATTACACAACACTTCTTGACGCAAACACAGTGATACATTTGTTAGATATCAGTACTAGGTCTCCGTCTGTTTTCATCTGTTCCTCTGTTTTAGTAGTACTTTTATTGTCTTTGTGCTTGTAGCTTGGGTACTTTTCTTTCTCTATTTTTAAATTGTCCTGTTGTGAGATAATTGTTTGTTCTCCTTTGTTTTGTGATAATTCTATTACAGGAAACTTGTTAGACTTCACAGCTGAAATTCCCCTTCTCATGCAGCTTGCATCCATAGAGTGGAATGAACTGCTGGGAACACCAGACATTAACAACGCATGGGAAGTGTTTGCTAAAAAGTTAAATGAAACAACGTTTTTGTGTGTACCGCAACGAAACAGACGGAAGGTAAAAACACCAAACCGAAATGGTGGAGCAATGAAATTAGATGCTGCCTTCTGGCTAAGAAAAATGCGTACCGCAAATACATACTAACAC
>NW_026973724.1:42500-75000 GCF_035594125.1 Scylla paramamosain
AGTGAAGGGGTGACACTGGCAGGGTGACAGGCTGAAGTGAAGGAAAGGAGTGATAGGATGACAATGTGGCGGGGTGAGGTGAAGGGTAAGGGGTGACACAGTGACAGGGGAACGATAGGGGTGACAGGAGTGATAGGGATGACAGGGGGAAGCAGGGGTTAAAGGCAGAGAGGTCTTGAGGGCAAAATAAGCGTGTGAATGTAAGGAAAAGCTTCAAAGTTTTGCTCAGAATAGGGTACGGGAGCACGCACGCACGCACACACACACACACACACGCACACGTATACATGCATGTACGTACAGTCATACATATGCACGACACGCACACAAAATGTCACGGGATGAAAAAAATGAATGCGAGTAAAGGCGGTAGAAAAGATTTGACACACACACACACACACACACACACACACACACACACACACACACACACACACACACACACTGCCATACATACATGTGCGTAGGAATATATGTAGCCATATTCACTTTAAAGTTTCGTATACACACACACACACACACACACACACACACACACACACACACACACACACAGACGTTCAGCTTCCTTTTTGTATCACTTGGCAAACTTCTAATCAAGTTTTATCTCAGAGTGAAAAGAATGGCGAGAACTTGATGAAGATAGACAGACTCTCATTGCCTCGCTATTCATTCCTGCAGGACAGAGACTGATGCGAAATTAGACCAAATGAAAAGTATGTAGAAGAAAAATAGAAAAAAAAATATCAGCAGAGACACTTAAACTTGGTAGCTTGTGTAGAAGAGAGAGAGAAAAAAAGTATATTGATATTTCTGTAAACGTTATTTAATGATTCTTGATTTTTTTTTTTTTTTTAGTTTCTTCAGTGAATAGAAAACAAGAAAGATTAAGATGGTTGTACAAAGAAACGGAGAAAAAAAATGAAAAAAAAATATTATAAGCTTTTTTGACTAATTAGGAAAAAAAGATGTGATAACTACGAAATCAGAAAAAAAAAAGAAAATTAAGAGAAAAGAAACCTGAAAAAAACATAAATGTAACAGAACTTTAATGAAGAAAAAGAAAAGAAAAGAAAAGTTGTCCTGAAAAAGACAAAAAAAGACACTGGTAATTCAGAAAAAAAAAAACAAAGAAAAAAAAACACCCAAAGAAAACAAAAAAGACGCACAAAAACACACGAAAAAACGGATAAAAAAAAACAAGACTGAAAGAAAAAAAAACACGAAAACCAAGAAAAAAAACAATATAAGAACCCAAAAACCCTTAAAAAATCGAAAAAAAAAACACCCATAAATTTGCCCCAGAGACCCTGATGACCACGAAAGACGAAAGGCACAAGCGCCAAGATCATGTTTACCTCTCAGTCCCTCGCAGGAGACCAGTAGTGAAGATAGCGAGCAGCGCGTTGGAGCAAGCAGGGCATCTTGGGTCCTCTGCCACCTCCCTACGTGCAATGTACTCAGGAAAACATGTCTGGCGAGGCGAGGGAGTCTCTCTGAGAGAAACAAACTTGACGTGTAGTTAGGTTGACTGTCCTTCCGCTGGTAAAGTTGCGAGGAGACGACAGGCAGTGATAGTGAAGGTGGCGGTGGTGGTGGTGGTGGTGCATGCTGCTGCCGCTGGGAAGGTTTACTCTCTCTCTCTCTCTCTCTCTCTCTCTCTCTCTTGGCTTCGTTGTCAGTCATGAAAAGGGGACATCGCCCTCTTCTCATCTCCTTTCTTCCTCTGCAAGTTTCTCATCTTCCTCCCTCCTCCTCCTCTCCCTCCTCCTCCCGGCGCCAACACCAACCCATGATGAGTTCGTCTCTGCTGCTCTTCCTCCTGCTGGCAACTTCATCTCAAGGTAATAAAGATAAATTGCTTTTTTTTTTATATTTATTCTCTTAAGATATACATGTTGGCAGGGTGCTTCTCTCTTACTACTACTACTACTACTACTACTATTGTTATTGATATACGCAGTCATTGTTGTTATGATGAGGACTTGTACCATAAGTATTATTGGGGTTAAGAGAGAGAGAGAGAGAGAGAGAGAGAGAGAGAGGTCTTTCCTGGGTTTGAAGCCTCGACCAGCTGCTTCGTTATGAAAATTTTTAAATGAAGCTTCGAACTGGCATTCCGAATCTAATTAAGAAGGGGAAGGTTTAATGTCCTGGGAGAGGGGGGAGGGGGGATGAGGAGGGATGGAAGGCGGGAAGGAAGGAAGGAGGGAGGGAGGGAATGTATACGCGGATTGGCAAAGGATGGAGGGGAGGAAGGAGGGAGGGATGGTGTAAGTGTATAAGGAATGGGAGAAGGGGGAAGAGGGAGGGAAATGGGGAAATGGAGAGAGAGTGAGAGAGGGAGTATAGCTTGGTAAGGGATGAGGGGAATGGAGAGAAGGGAAGGTGGAGAGAGGGAGGTATGAAATAGGAAACGATTGAGGGGGAAGAGAGGTAGAGAAGGAAAAGGAAGGAATGGGGAGGGATAAAGAAGGGAACAATAAAGAAAGGAAGGGTAGAAAGGACAAAGGGAATCAAAGAAGTAGGAAGCAGAGAAGAGATGGAAGAGAGAAGAATAAAAGAAGGAAGAGAAGGAGAAGGATTGAGGGAGGAATAGAAGGAAGGAAAGACGGAGTAAATGAGGGATAGAAGAGAGAAGAATAGAGAAAAGAAAGTGATAGATGAAGGCAAGAAAGAAATGGAAAGGTAAGGAAAAATGGAAGAAAGATAAGCAAATGAGAAATAAGGAAAGAAAGGCAGAGAGAGAGAGAGAGAGAGAGAGAGAGAGAGAGAGAGAGAGAGAGAGAGAGAGAGAGAGAGAGAGAGAGAGACGAAGAATGAGGCAAAAGATTAAGAGAGGAAGAGAAAGAGAGAGAGAGAGGAAAGAAGGGAGAGCTTGATAACAGAAGATGGAGAAATGACAAAACAAGGGACGAGAGAAAGAGATGAAATGGAAGGAGAGGGAGAAAAAATAGGAGGAGAAAAACGTAGGATGAAAGGGAGCGAGATAGAGAGGAAGAGAAAGGAGTGATGTGATGGAAATAAGGAAGGAACTAAGACGAGCAAACAATGAATGAATAAATAGAAGGAAAGTCTCGAGATGAAAACAGAAAGGAGGAGAAAGAAGGAATGATGAGAGAGAGAGAGAGAGAGAGAGAGAGAGAGAGAGAGAGCCTGGCAAAGAAAGGACCGATCTACCCAAGGTGGAGGTGTGGCATTTTGTTACAAAGAAACGCTCAATGTTAAGGTCATTGAACCAGCCAAGCCTGTGCCCAAGGAGCTTGAATTACTAGTGTTAAAAGTCACAGACAGAAACGGGAAAGGTTTATTGTGTGTTGGGTGTATATCGCCCACCTGTCACCAGGGAACTTTACTCATATTGATTACCTAACAGTGAATATAGATGCAACTGATGGTAGCAAATAAGTGTGAAAATGTGATAATTATTGGTGACTTAAACCAAAAACACAGTGCGCAAAAGCATTTACACACACTCATGGTTGTGCACGACTTGCACAACTATGTCACCTTTCCCATCCACCGCTCTGGATCATCCCTCGATCCAGTCGTGACTGAGCTTCCCTCCGATACCATACAGTGTTCTTCCCTAGACTTTGTAGGCACCTCGGACCATGTGGCAGTCCTCACAAGGATTAGTTTCAAGAGGCCGCGTGAGGAGTGCTACACTCGAACACTGTGGAGGTGGGAGAAGGCAAATTAGCAGGCTATGTGAGCCTCCCTCAAAACTACTGACTGGGATAATGTTATGTGGAGACACTGACCAGCAGGTGGGGCAGTTCACTGAGCTGCTTCACACCCTGCAGGACTGCTGGGTGCCCCACTCCACACACCAAACCAAGGCATCAGACCAACCCTGGTTTGGGCCAGAATGTCGAGCTGCCTCCGACGCAAAGTAGCATGCCTGGCTCGCCTTTAAGAGGCATCCCACAGCCTGGAACAGACAGCGACACAGGGAGGCAACCGACCACATGAGGGCTACTCAAGACTGGGCTTCTAACCAATGGGTGACAGATCTCAAGAGGAAGCTGCGGGGAGGCCAGGTGGGGTCCAAATGCTGGTGGAGTCTTGTTAAGGAGCAACAAGTTGTGTCTAGGGGGAACACCATTTCTCCCCTCCACCGGGATGATGGCACGATAGCACAGTCTGCCCGAGATAAAGCAAACCTCCTGGCCAAGCACTTCACTGATAAGATGTGCGTCTCCGACCGTAAAAGACCTCCACCCTCACTACCAAACATAGTGAGAGAAAAATGATCATTTGCCACAACGAGTGAAGTGGAAGTGAATGCAGTGCTTTCAAAACTTGACATGACAAAAGCAGTGGGTCCTGATAACGTTAGCCCACGCCTTCTTCACCAGTATGCTGATGAGCTGGCTCGCCCACTCTCTACGATATTCAACCAGTGCTTACGGACCAGCAGGTGGCCAAGTATCTGGAAAGTGGCTAGTGTTGTGCCAGTACACAAGAAAAATGAAAAAAAACATTGGTTAAAAACTATTGTCCGGTGTCCCTGCTGCCAGTGCTCAGCAAGGTGCTCGAGTCCATAGTGGCCTCAAGAGTCACAGAGCACCTTGAGAAGCACCACCTACTGTGTGGCCGGCAGTTTGGGTTCAGGCCGGGCAATCGGCCGCTGACCTGCACCTGCTGCTCACCTCGGAGTGGAGTGCTGCTCTGGATGCAGGGAAGGCCACTGCAGTTGTTGCCCTTGACATCGAAGGGGCCTTTGACAAGGTGTGGCATGCAGGTCTCCTTGCAAAGCTTCGTGCAGCAGGTGTGGATGGGCCCCTTTTGTTGCTGTTTGGTGATTACTTGAGAGAGAGGAATCTCAAAGTGGTCATTGATGGCCAGGAGTCTGAACAGCATGCAGTAAGAGCAGGTGTTCCTCAGGGAAGCTGTCTCGGTCCCATGCTCTGGAACATCTACATAAACGACCTCTTGCACTTAATCCCCAGTATAAGAGCTTATGCTGATGACCTCACGCTGGCTCAGAGCTACAGCTCAGGGGAGGAGACTGCCACGGCCGACCACATGAACATCACCCTGAACTGCATTGTGTCGTGGGGCAGCAAGTGGCAAGTAAAATTTGCCCCAAACAAAACACAAATGTCAGTCATCTCAAGGTCGAGGACGCCCCTCCAACTCAGCTTTGAGGGGCAAGCTATACGGAGGCAAGACAAGATGGATGTACTGGGGGTCACATATGACTCCACACTGACCTTCAGGCACCACATAGCCAGGGAGGCGTTGGGTAAGCTGGCGTCACTCAGAAGGATGTCGTGGCTCCTTGACGACAAAGGCCTGGAGATCTTGTACAAGGCTCAAGTTCGTTCCTCTCTGGAGTACTTGTGCCTTGCTTGGGGAGGAGCGGCGAGCAGGCATCTTTCCCTCCTGGGCAGGGTACAGGCTCGGGCAGTGAGGCTCATGAAGGACAGTGGGGACAGAAACGAGCCAAAGCTTCACTCCCTTCAACGTCGCAGGGATGTAGCGGGCCTCGCTGTGATAACAAAATACAGCAACAGCGAATACCACATCTCCAAGCTCTCCGCCAGCCCCTGTGGTGGGCACAAGTGACCACCCGGGCTGTCACTTTAATGCCTGCTGAATTATTTCAGTGTCAATGCCGTACTTGGCACCATCAACGCCAGTACGTCCATCATTACGGTAAACTATGGAACACCTTAATTGCTGCACAGATAGACTTCAGTAAAATGAATTTGCAGCAATTCAAGGAATGTGTGAATGTCTGGTTGCCATAAACACCAGAGTAACAATTGTTAGTAACATTTTGAGTTAGGCTTTTAGATAGGAAACACTAAAAATTTTCCCTTTAGCCTGTAAAAGTGCTACATTATATGTAAAAATATTTTGTAACATACTCTTTAACTATGTATTGATTTGTGTAAAAAAAAAAAAAGAGAGAGAGAGAGAGAGAGAGAGAGAGAGAGAGAGAGAGAGAGAGAGAGAGAGAGAGAGAGAGAGAGAGAGAGAGAGCTTTTCTTTAATTTCCATCCTGAAGTGCGATAGTTTACCTTCTTTATTTGGTTTATTTTGTCGTGTGTTATTCATTTATGCAGCAAGTCTTAATCTGTCTGTGTGTCTGGTTGTCTGTCTGTCATTCGGTGTGTACATGTCTCTCAGGTGTTTCCTTTGCTTGTCTGTTTTTTTTTTTTTTTTTTTATATGTCTTCTCTTCTTGTTCTCTTAATTGTTTCTTCCTTTCTATTTTTGTTTCCTTCCTGTTCATCACCTGTCCTTTGTCTTTCTGTTTGTCTGCCTGTCTGTCTGTCTGTCTGTTTGTATATAAGTTAATTCGTTTGCTAATCTATCTAATCTCTCTCTCTCTCTCTCTCTCTCTCTCTCTCTCTCTCTCTCTCTCTCTCTCTCTCTCTCTCTCTCTCTCTCTCTCTCTCTCTCATTTGGGGATTAAGTGAAAAGTTAAGATAAGAAGATTCCCGAGTCTTACTTAATTGTGTTTTAATTCCCCAAATCTTTATGTTCGCACTTAACGGTGATTTCTATGGAGATGAAGCGCAGAGAGAGAGAGAGAGAGAGAGAGAGAGAGAGAGAGAGAGAGAGAGAGAGAGAGAGAGAGAGAGAGAGTACTGACTTTAGCGCTGCAACAATGAGGTTAAATTTCGCCGGAGAGAAAGGAAGAAAGAAAGAAAGAAAGAAAGAAAGGAAGTAATAAGAGAAGGAAGGAAGGAAGGAAGGAAATAAGGAAGGAGGGAAGGAAGAAAGATAAGAAAAAGCATCGAAAAGAATTAACTATGGAGGAAAGGGAGAAGAGATGGAACAAGAGAAGGGAAGAAGAAGAGGAGGAACAGGAAGAGGAAGGGAATGGGGAAGAGAAGGAGGAGGAGGAGAAGGAAAATTACGAAAGAAATAGAAAAGTGTGTAATCAAATAAGAGAAGGAAAAGGAGGAGGAGAATAAAAATAACAAGAAGGAAGACTTAAAACAATATAGAAGAAAATGCGAATACTAAATACACACACAGAGAGAGAGAGAGAGAGAGAGAGAGAGAGAGAGAGAGAGAGAGAGAGAGAGAGAGAGAGAGAGAGAGAGAGAGAGAGAGTCGGAATGCCTGCCTAGCGCTCTGAAATCTGTGGCAATAGGAGAGAGGGGAAGTGGTTGTGGTATTACCACTATTAGCAGAGAGGTGCCAGCAGCAGCAGCAGCAGCAGCAGCAGCAGTATTAGTAGTGGTAGTAGTGGTGGTGATAGTGGTGGTATTAAGCAATACTTACAATTGTATTTGTGTAGTGGTGGTGGTAGTAGTAGTAGTAGTAGTAGTAGTAGTAGTAGTGCTAGTAGTAGAAAGAGAAGAAGGAAGACGAAAAGAGGAGATAAAACGAGAGAGAGAGAGAGAGAGAGAGAGAGAGAGAGAGAGAGAGAGAGAGAGAGAGAGAGAGAGAGAGAGAGAGAGAGAGAGAGAGAGAATTATTATTATTATTATTATTATTATTATTATTATTATTGTATTAGTAGCAGCAGCAGAAGAAGCAACAACAGCAACAACGATATAAAGAACAATATCAATAATAACAACGCATCCCTTCACCTTCCACACACACACACACACACACACACACACACACACACACAGCGTCAGTTGGGGAGACTTTCATGGAGGTGAACTTGAAACACCCCGGCAGGAACAACAGAAAAGTGGTGAGTGGAACGCCTTGCTTGTTTTCACGAGTTTTTCTTTTTTTTTTTCTTTTTTTTCTGTGCTTTGATAACTTTTTTTTACTCTCTTTCTTTCTTTCTTTTATTAAGGGGGATGTCTTTGTTATTTTTCGATTATATTTTTGTTATGTTTTGTTTCTATTTTAACCATTTTTTTCTCTTCTTTTTTTTGTTATTTATCTTTTCTTTAATTTTCTGTTACCTCTCTTGTTACCTCCTTTATTGAACTTCGTCACCTTATTCATGTCGCCTTTCACAATTCACTTCCCTCTCTATCACCTCAAATTTACGTTCATGTTTCCACTTTCTTATCCTCGCATTTTTTTTTTTTCTTATTTCCTTGTACTTTCATTCAGTGTTTGTTATCCTTCATATTATCCATTTATCCAGCTATTTATTTTATTTTCTTATTCAATGAAACAAAATACGTACGTTTATGTGTACGTATGTGCGTGTACGTGTTTGATCACTGTTTCGTAAAAATATCACGAAATTTAGTTTGTGTATTATTGTTACTTACTTTTGATTACTTTTTGTTGATATTACTGTTTGCAGTGCGCATGTCGCGTTTTGTTTGTTTCTTACTTCACCCCGGCGCCAGCAGCCAGCACCCAGCAGCCGCCACGCAGGTCAGTTGTCTGTGGTGGCTGCTTCCGACAGGGCGTGTGTGGTGTGGCGGCCGTGTGACATGGCCCATGTTGGTTCCCTGCTGTTCCTTGGTATGTCATGTAAAGTGGAGCTTTGTGTACAGGTGCAATACAGACACGTGATTTGTAGGTTGTATTGTTTTGTTCCATACGGCAGATCCGGATACGTGTTTGGTATTGCTCCAGCCGTTCCGTGAAAATTTGTTTGATTGTTGTTCGCAGCTGTGGGTGGTCTGCTGCGTGTGTGTGTGTGTGTGTGTGTGTGTGTTAACACGTTGTGCCAGGCGCTGAGCTTGCGGGGAAGCTGTGTACCATGCCTGTGTGATGTGCCCAGGACTGTGGGCTATTTACCGCTGCTTGGTCAATATTGTAAGTGAATATTTGTTAGGTTAGATAATTTTTATGAACTTTCTAGTTTGATGGCTGAACATTTAGCATTGTATGAGTTTGGATACTTTGAATTTGTGGTGTTATGCTCTGTGATGTTGTGTTAGTTAGGTAATTGTTCTCAGGTTGGATCGACTTAGTAAAATAAGTTGAATGCAACGTTCGACCTTCTCTACCCAGCGGTTTTGACGAAACAATCATGTACGCATTGAGTCTGTGCACGTGTCCAGACGCGGCAGCACAATTGGTCCGTGTACGTAAACCCTGTAGGTGTGGACGCAGATGAGAAATTCTTCCAGTCCAGGTGTGTACGGCGGGTTACACGTGGAATCCATACTTCATAGAGAGAAGGAAGGAAATGAGGAAAAGATTGAAAGGAAAAGAGAGAAAGAAGGATTAAAGAGAGAGAGAGAGAGAGAGAGAGAGAGAGAGAGAGAGAGAGAGAGAGAGAGAGAGTTACAGCAATACTGATGTTAGCTAGGTAAGGTGGTAGACAGATAGATAGATAGATAGATGTATAGATAGATAAGCTAGATAAGGTGGGAGACACAGATAGATAGATAGATGTATAGATAAATAGATGGATAGATAGATAAAAAATGTCACCTTTTCTCATCTCCCATATTTTTCTCCCTTCTTTCTTCACCTTCTTCCTCTTCCACCTTATTCCCTTTCATTTACCTTTTCCTCCTCCTCCTCCTCCGGGCCTACCTTCATGATGGACATGCGCGAGGTGTTAGGGGCGTCCAAGTGGTTCCTAGCAGCTGATCTCCAGACGGTGACCTTGTCCAGTCACCAGCAGTGCGTGACCTTCGTGGTGCACTTCATGGGTGAGTGAGTGGGTGGGGTAGTGGAGGGAGGGAATAAGAGATTTTTGTTTTCTTTAGTCAGTCCTTCAGTTCGTTTATTGGTCAGTTTTCTTTGATTATCTTCTTTCAATATTCCTTTTTTTATATATTCCGATAATTCATTCTTTTATATTTTACTTTTCCCTCATTCATTTGTTTCTCATTTCAGCCCTTTAGCCTATTTTTTTCTTTTCCTTTTTCATGTTTCTCATTTCTATCTCCCTTCGTCTATCGTTTCCTTTCTCTCATTTCTCATCCAATCACCTCCTTTCGTCTATTTCTTTTCTCTCTCCTTATCAGTCATATTTAAGTCTTTCTTCCTCTTTTGTCCCTCTCCTTGTTTCATCTCATCGGTCACGCTGAGTCCTCATTTGTGTCGCTATTCTCAGTCTCCCCTCATTCCATCTCTTCTTCTCATCATCTCATCAACTTCTCTCCTCCTTTTACTTCATAATTGCATCACACTAATAAAGTTTCCTTTCATTTAGTTTACTCATTTTCCTTCCTCCCATACCCCCTCACACACACCTTCCCCTCCCATACACCCTCACACACGCCTTCCCCTCACCCTTCTCCTCTCCTGACGCAGGCCCCAGCGCAGGTCGTCTTGAGCTGGACTTATCCCGCGTGCTGGCTGGCCGCAATCTGGACCCCCCCACCATCATCATCAGGGGCGTGTCCTGACCCGGACCGCCCCAAGAAGCTGCCCTACAGGACCTGCGGGAGCCTGGAGGAGGAGACACTGCTGGAGGAGTATAAGAGCGAGTCTTGGGGATGGGAAGGGAGAGGAGAGTACAAGGTGTAAGGGTAGATGGGAGCACTGGAAAGGGGAGGGGAGGGGAGGTGAGTATGGCAGTTGGGGGGAGGAAGGGCAAGAAAATGGAAGGGAAGGAGAAAAAGGAAAAAGGAAATGAAAGGGAGGGAAAGTAGGAGGGTGGTGGCAGGGGATATGGGTGGTGTTTGGGTATTTAGTTCAGAGGTTTAGGCTGTTTGCTCAGCGTTTGTTTCCTTTAGGCATCTCAAATGTTCCTTTGCAGAGCACATCCCCAATCCCTTTGCAGAGGTTTCCTTTTGGTATCTCAAATGTTCTTTTGCAGAACATATCCCCAATCCCTTTGCAGAGGTTTCCTTTAGGCATCTCAAATGTTCCTTTGCAGAACATATCCCCAATCCCTTTGCATCCCCAATCCCTTTGCAGAGGTTTCTTCTTATCAGGTTTTTTCTTTTGCGGCCAACACCCCGTGGGATCTCAAGGGCGGTGTTGCCGGAGCTGGCCTCGCCTCCGCCCTGCTGCTGCCTCTGCTTCACCTCATCGCCTGCGATAAACCCATCAACATCAAGGCATCTTGGTTTTCGCGTCCATCCCCGCCCCCTAGTTCCTCTCACCCTGCATAGGGGGCCTGTACATTATGTAGATAGGAGGCTATAATTGTGTGAAATTATAGATATATTATGCAATAATTATCTTTATGCATATATATAAAATGCAATAATGTTCGTTATGCATATATACAAAATACAATAATAGTGTTCGTTTCCCTTTCCTGGATGTGAATACGATGCCAGCTGTGGGGAGTGGATAGAGAGGTTGGCGAGTGCCAGAGTGTGGAAGCTTAAACTTTTCAACAAAACCACTTTTACTCAAAACGTGCAGTTACTCGTTTCGCTTACAAAATACCTCGAAGACTCTCCGGAGAAACACCACGACCATTTTCAGATATGAGCAAACTTAGTTTTTTTTTATTAAAAACTATACATATATTTTTTATTAAAAACTATTTTTTTTATTTAAAAAAAAATTAACTAAAAATAATATATATTTGGGAGCCTCTCGTACATCATTAACCGGCGGCGCGCCAGCCCACGAGTCGCTCACACGGCTGCTTTGTTACAGCAATGCAGGGGAATGCCGCCGCCAGTCTGCAGCGTCACCACTCATCTGTGCAGGACAGACGAGATGGATTTGAACTGGAAACAAACGAATTTAAAAAGACGGATTTTTACTATTTGATAACCAAACATCAGAATTAAACGATTTTAAAAAGTTCTTAACCGAGAACAACGTTCAATTGAAACAATATTTGAATTGAGCCACTCGCCCAGCCAGACACCCCCGGCGCGTCACAGGCAGAGAGGAGGGCGCTCAGGGCAGGCTAGCACCTATGATGGCAAGCTGGAGCGACCTGCCAGAGCACAGCCTTCACCTTGTTGCTGGGGTGCGTGGGTCTTCAGGCCGCCAATAGGGAGCGCCGGCTGGCTGTGGCACGCGTGGAGCGCCTTGTGAAGCAGCGGAGCGAGGCGGCGGCACGTGGCTGGGATGACCTAACAGTAAATACACTTAGCACAATCAATTAGTAAATAAATCAATGAGTACAGACAGTAAAGACTTCAATTAAGCGACGCAAACAAACTAGGTCGTCACTCGACACATTTGTACAAAAATATTTACGCTAACCTAAATCCAAAATGACGAAAATGCAAGACGCCTGAATACCAATCAGTTACATAAGGACCAATACAAACACCTCAATATTGGGCTTTCTATAACTCCAAATGCTCATTACAATAAACGAGCCGTTACAAGTTAAAAGATTACACCAGTAAAATATTACACCTCGTTAAAAGATTACAGGTCACCTGGTAGTGGCTCCGTGTGTCGTGGGAGTGTCATGTCACTGAAGAGCAGGGCAAGGAGGGCGAGGGAAAGTGAATGATCTGAAGGTAATTACACTGAACACAGGATAACTTTGTACTCAGTGTTGGGTGTTCATGTTCCTGCTGCTGCCACTTCAACCCCGGAGAGACCTGACATGTCCTGAATCAGCAGAGCGTTACAGTATGACGCTAGGAGATTGTCACGCACCTGTCGACTGTCAACGCGACAAATGAGGGACAGGAACATCAAACACGGAGCACCAATAAAGCTGGATTCATTATACTTTCATTTTCACCTTTCCTCGCCCTCACCCAGCTCTTGCAGATACATCAAGCCCACCGCAACACAACACAACCACCGCCACCAAGAACACACCATCATCCACTAGCAAACAGAATAATCACAAAACAACACTGACCTTACCTGGGCGGCGGACGGAGGTAGAGAGAGCGACGCGGCTAGAGCCAGGCGTTAGTTCACGTCTGCTGAAGCTTCGTAACTTTCTCGCTATCTCGAACGCTTCAATGTCTTGTTTTTTTTGTTTTTTCATATCAGAGGGACACCGGGCTGAGGCAACAAAAGGGAAGAAAAGAAAATACCTCCACTACTTTTAACAAACCCGAGCTAAAGTTATTTGGTTTTCCAAGGATGTTTTCGTGACTTTAGTGATTGAAATTATGATTAGTGAGGTGACGAGTTTTGCAAGGGTATTTTCATGGTTTATTGGCAATTTCCTTTGATTTACTGGAAGTTATCGTGGTTTTACGAATGTTTTAGCAGGGTATAGTACAAACTGTTAGGGATTTACAAGTGTGTTTCCTTGGGTGATAGTTTTACAGCCTGTAGTGAAAGTCAACGAAGTGATAATGGCACTATCATGACTCAGTGATGGTTTGGTGAGGATCCTGCGTCATTAATGAGAACACCCATGAGAACCTGACTAATCACCTCTGGCATTTGTTAACAGTCCTGGTGAAAGAACCAAGAGCTTAACAATACGAACAAGATACAAATGGAGAACACAAACCAGAATACATCAACAATTACAAGCAGATTAATTTAACGAGGTAGTTTGAGGAAATATTTTATCCGCATGGCAAAGACTAACTATCTTTGTCCTTATTTTGAGATGAAGTGCTTAAGAATACAAGAATACAAACAAGATACAAATGAAGGATGCAGACCAGAATACGTCAACCATTACAAGCAGTTTAATACAACGAGATAGTTAAGGAATATATTAATCCACACGGTGGAGACAAACGAACCAGGTTGTTAGCGCTGAGTCATTAGGTAGTTTTAAGAGATTATACGAATTTATGGACAGGGATGATAGGTGGAAATACGCAGGCATGTTTGAAATATGGACCACCGCGTGTAGGCCTATTATTTTCTTGCACCAGCCCTTATTTTCTTACATTCTTACTTTAGCTCTTAATATGAAATCAATTATTCTTCAACTTCCCTACTCCACAATTAAAAATGCGCATGACAAACAGTATAATTAGCATATTTAGGTCATAAATATTGGTGGTAGTGGTGATGGTGGTGGTGACGAAAAACAGAATGGATAGAATTAGAGCTCACCTGTCACCTGGGGGCACTGATGTGATTCCAGGGATGCTGCAGGTGTGAGATGTAGATGTAGGTGTGGATGTGTAAGGCTTGGATGGTGTGAGAGATGAGGGATGCTGTGTGGAGGAGTGAAGGATGGGGAGGCAGGCTGTGTGCAGTGAGAGATGAGGAGGGAAGCTGAGTGAAAGATGAGGGAAAAGGCTGACTAAAGGAGTCAAGGATAAGGGGGCAGGCTGTGTGGAGTGAAGGATGAGGGGGGAGGCTGTGTGGATTGAGAGATGAGGAGGGAAGCTGAGTGAAAGATGAGGGAAGAGGCTGACTGAAGGATGAGGGGGCAGGCTGTGTGGAGTGAAGGATGAGGGGGCAGGCTGTGTGGATTGAGAGATGAGGAGGGAAACTGAGTGAAAGACGAGGGAAGAGGCTGAGTGAAGGATGAGGGGGCAGGCTGTGTGGAGTGAAGGATACTGTGTGGAGTGAAAGATGAGGGGGAATGCTGAGTGTGAAGACCTGGAGATGCTGTGAGTAGGTGAAGGAAGGCAAGATAAGAATGAATGCTGAATATCTGAGAATACCTGAAGTGTGTGTGTGTGAGTTTGAGTGTTATTTATAAGTGGAGGAAGACACAAAAAAAGAAAAACAGTCAACACATGGAGAAACTGAGTGTGGAGTAACATAAGGATGTACAAAAGGGAAGCTGCAAGGAGCCATCAGGCCTACACATGGTAGTCACTGGGAAGGAAGGCATGGCAAGGACAAGCATCACAGAAAGAAACCACATCCACCGTCACAAAAACTGGAACTGACTCGTAAACTGTCCAACACAAAGAAAAAAAAAAAGACAAACAAAATAACAATAAAAAATAAATAAATAAATAAAGTGACATCTTGACCCCAAAAGCTGATAAATACACTAGAAGGAGAGAGAGTTTACAGTCAGTTTGCATACATTTATTAAGACAACACAAGGAATGATGGTCCAGCTTAATCAAACCTTCCTACTGTCTTAACACCAATCTGTACACATACTTGTGGTGAAAATACACATCCTTATCTCCTGTAACATACATATCATTCTTAACACATTGTACCCACTACTACACATCCTACCTAATGCATCCTTCACACACTAGCTTCCTTCCAAATCACCCTTAACCATCCTGACACAGTGTACAGGATATCCTCAGCCTCTCCTACACATCCTTCACACACTAATCTGCCGTCCTACATATCCTTTGCCTCTCCCACACACTCCTGTATTTCAAATTTCCTTTCTTGCAAAATCTACTGACAAAACTAACATATTTATACTTTTTGGAATGGTTGTGAGTTTTTTTTATCATTAGTTTGTGCAATGGGGCCTGTTCTCTCTCTCTCTCTCTCTCTCTCTCTCTCTCTCAAGTACAACAGGAATGAGATGCAATCATACAAAAAACATTGGAATAATACCCTTAAAAATAACAAGAATCACATCTTAGTACTAATCTTCCAGTAGTGAACAAGATAGTAGCAGTAGTAAAAATAAAAGATGCTTGAATGAAGTACAAATCCCTCACACACACACACACACACACACACACACACACACACACACACACACACACACACACACATACACACACACACACATCTATCTATCCATCTCTACACCAACCGAGCTCTCCCACATATGGAGCAGCCCAGACAAAGTACCACATACAAACCTAACCCACACACTTCACACTCTCCTCCCCCACGCCACACCCCTGCCCCTGCCTCGGCCCTTGGCTGCCTGCCCTGGGCCTTCCCCTGGGCTGTGCTGGATGCTGGAGTGGGTGCTGGGGGTGGGTGAAGGCTTGGGTGCAGGTGTGGGTGTGTCCTCAGGTGCAGGTGTGGGCTCATTCTGGGAGGAGCTGGAACAAAACACACAGGTGCATTAGACACACACAGGTGACAAGTGACAGGTGTGTGTGTGTTTGTGTGTGTGTGTGTGTGTGTGTGTGTGTGTGTGTGTGTGCGTGCGTGCGTGCGTGCGTGCGTGCACGCACGCACACACACACACACACACACACACACACACACACACACACACACACACACACACACACACACACACCTCAACAAATACAGTGACTAATATTTTTAACTTTTGGGGTGAATATTCTCAGCAAATACAGTGACTAATATCTTGGGGTGGAAATCAAGAGTAAAAACTGCTATTTTCTTTTGCCATACAAGCAGAAGAGTTGTGGCAGGTCTTGGCCCACTCACACCCTGAACAGGACAAGGATGACAACAGGAAGTATAAACTGATTAACTGTGAAATTAATGTACCAAAGCAAAAAATCTAACACATTACTTCTATATTTTTTTTTGTTTACAATGGAATAAAAAAAAAAAAAAAAAAAAAAAAAAAATATATATATATATATATATATATATATATATATATATATATATATATATATATATATATATATATATATATATATATATATACATATATATATATATATATATATATATATATATATATATATATATATATATATATATATATATATATATATATATAATTATGTAATATAAAAAAAACACCACTATAATTTTTCACATTTATAATGATCTATAGAATGAAAAAAAAAAAAAAAAACTTTATATTTTCTAGTTTACGACATAAAATTTAAAGAAACAATAATTTCTCCTCCATTTTCTAGGTTACACTGATACATCAACTCAAAACACATTATTTTTTTTCTCTACTTTACACAAATTAATCTAAACTAAACAACAATCCCTTTCTTTTACAGCTTTGTACTGCTTTACATTCCAGTTCATTATAAATCTCTCTCTCTCTCTCTTCTAGCCTTTTTTCCATTCATATATAAACTCAAACCAAACTTATTTCTTCTGAACTAAAAAAAATTGCTATATATCCCACCATTATATTCATCTCTTATATTCTTTCTAATTAACAAAGATACATCCCCCCAGCACACACACACACACACACACTAACCCCACTGTTCTATATATTCCAAAACACCACATTTTTTTTTTTTTTCCATTTCACTTATTCATCTTTTATCATTTTATCTACAGATTAGCAACTCAATTTCACTTCCTCATTATCCTTCCCAGACAAAACATCCTTCACCACATCCAACTGGCATCCTATGACCCTCCTGCCTGGCTCCTGTCTTGTCCTCAATTTCATTTCCTCATTATCCTTCCCAGACAAAACATCCTTCACCACATCTAACTGGCATCCTATGACCATCCTACCTGGCTCCTGTCTTGTCCTCAGGTGTTGCAGAAGTTAAATAATTGATATTCAAAATATCATCAGACTGATGATACAGTCTTATCCTCGGTTTCACACCACCAGCACCACCACCACCACCACCACTTGTCTTAACCTCCTTAGCTCCTATTTTCTTCTTAGCCGGCAACGTTTTCTTCATCTTGTACCCCAGTCCTGTTGCTCTACCCCGCCCCCGCCCCGGCCGCCCTGGTACAAAGCCCCCCACCACACCCCAGGAGTGTGCAGGGCCAATGTTAGGGTCGCGCCAGGGCAGTTAGCATGGGGGCATCCGGGGGGTGGGTAGGATGCCACAGCCAGACCCATAGTACTGGTCGTCCTGTTGGTAAAGTGTTGGAGTTAGTGTTGTTACTACTACTACTACTGCTGCTACTATTACTACTACTACTACTGCTACTGTTGCTGTTGTTGTTGTTGTTGATGCTATATTAGTTTGGTGCTTTTTGTTTTATATAGTGAATTGTTATGGTTCTACTTCTGTTATTATGACCACGGTGTTCCTAATACTACTACTGCTGCTGCTACTGGTCCTGCCAATAAGTTTTATATATGGATTTAATCTTTCTTTTATACAGTTAAATAACATCCTGCTATCACTACTATTACCATTACTACTTTGACCAAGCTACTTCTACTACTGGTATTACTTCTACTATTGCTACTACTTCTAATAATACAACTAGATATTTTACTGCTATCTCTACTATGATCAAACTATCACTACTACTACTTCTACTAGTACTGCTGTTACTCATCCAGTCCATCCTCCTCTTCTGTCTGCCTTCCCAGTCCCTGTCTTGACCACTGTGCCTCTTCTTTCTGTGAGGAGACAGAGTTACAACCCACACACCCAAGGAACCTGACCCAGCCTATGCAAGACGACCTCTGTTAGCTGAGAGGAGAGGGAAAGAAGGAAACAGATGCACAAGAGGAAAGAAAACCAGAAACATTTAGGCTGATGCAAAGATATGGTTTGAAAAGTAATAATGAACAGGATATATCGTGATGCAATGCCATTTTCATTCTGACTCGTTGTTTGTTGAGAAAAACCAAGAAAACATTCAATTCTTCCTTAAAGTTGTGAAAATGAAAAAAAGAATAAATAAATAAATAAATAAAACTAAATAAAAAATAAAGAAATAGACAGAATATCAATGAATAAAAAAATATACCTTGATACTTAAATAAGATCATCAAACAGACCCACAATTACCATAACATCACCTACAACGACCAAGCTTAACCCCCAACCTTTATGCAACACACTCCAAGGCACCAACACCCAACACACCACCACCTCCACACCCACACTGGTCAACACCCTAACACTGACTGCCCCCCACACACACACACTTACATAACACACTCTAGGCCACCCCCCACTCCCCCTCCAGACTTACATTAGTCACCACAGCATTGAGAATATTAAGTGCCACTTCGGACTCCAGGTTATCCATACGCCATGATGTCCGGAGCAGCGGCCGTCCCCTGCAGCATAAGGCCGGCCACCCTGCCACTCCCCGGCACCATCTCCCCCTCCCATGGTTTCGCCATCAGCCCCCTCCCCTGTGACCGCCCCCCAACTGCTGCTCCTGTCACATGAGTACTCCTGTGATGACCTGAAAAGGAGGAGGTTTTTAATGACTTAATAATAATAATAATAATAATAATAATAATAATAATAATAATAATAATAATAATAATAATAATAATAATAAATAAAAGGTTTGGGAAGTTTTGAATCATTGAACATAAAGAAATTGTCTCCTGTTGTCTTTTATGAATTTTCTTTACTTTTTTGTCTTATTTTGTTGATTTTAAGCCTTTTTTTTTCTTGCTGGTTATTTGATTATTTTTTGGATAATGATGAAACAGCACTAGTGTTTTTGATGTTTGCGTTAGGTTAAGATTAATTCTGTTCATTAGTCTCAGTGCCGGTCCCTTCATTCTGTACGTAACAACTTGATAAGGCATCACACTCTGCCCAGAAACAAGCAGTCAGTGTCTGGAAATTACTAAGCAAGGATTACCACCTTATTCCCAAAACTCTCATTACTTTTCACCATATTTATTGAGTTTTTAAGCAATTATTCTACTTTCCTTTGCTGGTTATTTGATTTTTTTACATGACCACCTTAGCTGTACCTACCGCCGCCGTAGGAGTCACCATACTGCCGGCCGTACCCCTCACTGACCCAGCGGCGTGACTCTCAGCCTAAGCACCCATCAGACTCATCCTGCCTCACTCACTCCTGCAAAGAAAATAAAGATAAAAAATAACAATAATCATCTTCCTGCCTTTTCTTTCCTTGCATCTAAAATTACTAAACCACTTGGGGAAGATGACTGTTAGCAAGGCGCTAAATAATGCGTCACGGCAGCAGGGAGGTGGGTGTGGTGGCGTGTGGGTGTGGTGGCGTGTGGGTGGTGTTGGTCTGAGCGTTGTGGGGTGGTGCTGGGAGTCCTTGCTGAATGGTGTTATGTATTCTTATTCACACTTATGTTTCTTTCCTTTTCGTTGTGACAGCTATATCAAGCTTAGGGTGTTCTGTGGGGACTTCCGAGGCTTAAGGTAACTGTGTCCTGTCCTCTGATGGTGAAATATACGTCTGTGCTGTACAATAGTTCTTGAAATGCCCTTGCCTGTCACTCCACTACTACGCCGCGCCCTTCAAGTCACCTCCAACAATACAATAAATAAAATACAATTAAACATTCCGGAACTGACGAAGGTACTGAAGGAACCTCTATAATTGGACTTTTCTCATATCCAAGGCATGTTTCTTATATAATTCTCCACTAGCCTATAAGGTATAATTCATCTCTCACTTCACACTTACTCAGGGACAGTAATTACCTTCTATTTGAGCTGTAATCGTGGAATTCTCCCGGCCCCAGCAAGCAATGCAAACATCAACAATGGCTGCCAGTTCATATAACCGTCCTGCAAAGGGTACTGTTTTCGTCTATATATTAAATCTCTCTTTTAAACTTAGAAATTTTCTTTTTTAGCCATTAAAAATTATGAATGCTATTAATAAGTAAAGAAATATTAGGTTTATAGCTATTTCATGACTTTGCTTTGAGCCTAAATCATCTCTTTCTCTTACATATTCATCTAAGTGATACAAAATTCCAGTCCTTTTAGTAATGACTCCATTTACTAGGCATAGATATTTTTTACAGCAGCGGAAAGAGGGTGGCCAACTCGGACTATATATTAATAACAGAGCTGTGTAAGATGATGGAACGGGTAATATTGAACAGGCTTATATATATAAGGTGGGCCATGTACTCTCTGGCAATGTACATGGCTTCCTAAAAAGTCATTCCACAAGTCATTGTTTTGTTGGGTGATTTATAAATAAGGATGCTACCTGCAGAGCTTTCGTTAATCTTAAGGGTGCCTTCGACAGGGCCAACAAAGATGTTATTGTTGCGCCCATCCCTCACTCCGGGCGGGCGTGTTATCCACACGGGTATAGGTAGAGCAGCGGAGTCACACTCTGAACGCCGGGACAAGGCGCACACACACACACACACACACACACACACACGAGGCCAGGCCACAAGGGAAAAACACGGGCACTATTTCCTAAGTTTATTGACAAATCCTCCGCAAGTACACTGCTTTACAAGTTCACAGGGGCACCACAAGTCTCCCAGGGCACGTCAGGCACTCAACAGGCAGGCACACGTTGGCTTCCTCTCCGGCCACGCGTCTACGCTCTCTCTCTGTTCCCGCCTCTCCCAGTGCTACCACCTCCCACAGTGCTGCCACCCGCACCAATACCCCTGGTGTAACATTATTATGAATTCATTTTCAAAGGTGTCAAAGGTAGATATTTAGGATGGATCAGGGACTATTTGTACAACAGAACAGCACAGGTTTGGTTTCAAGGTGCAGTCTCCTCTGAGGAAGTCTTTGAGCTTGGAACACCACAGGGTGGAGTCCTTAGTCCAATGCTTTTCAATGCTTTAATGGACAAAATTGCGCGTTGTTCCTTCCCACAGGGCACCCAGGTCCTCATCTATGCTGACGACATGCTCCTCCAATGCGCCACACCCAGGACTCTCCAGTCAGCTCTGTCACAACTAGCAGCATTGTGTGTTCAAATGGGACTTGTAATTAATGAATGTAAAACCAAATTTCAAGCCAAAGGGAAGGTCTCTCGACCGCCCACTGTAAATAATGTTCCCATCCCTGGAGTTCATACACACAAGTACCTGGGTGTACAGCTGAGTTTCAGGAAGTCACTCCACGCTGTACACTATGTTCGAGACCTCTGTCTGCCACGGCTAGTGCCACTTCGGCTACTAGCAAACATGGACCTGGGGACTGGCATTCCAGTTCTAAGGATGTTCTATATATCTGTCGTACGGTCCATCATTGACTACGCAGCTCCTATTTTAATACAGTTTAGTGCCACCCAGCTCTGTCCCCCTGGAGCTTGTTCAGAATGAAGCCATGAGAATAATTTTGGGATGCCCCAGGACTGCAAGGACTGAGGTCCTCAGAGCTGAACTGCACCTGCCGAGTATTATGTGTAGGATATAGGAAATTACTTGTCGTAATGTTGGTCGGATGCTATGCACGGGCTCCGACTCTCTGAAGGGATCACTGACCCCCTGTATCGTGATCCACGGACTCCTACAACTCCATACCTCAGGAAGATCTTGGGAGTTCTTACAAGTGTAGGTATAGCCGAGGCCTGTATTAACGTTGTTATGTCACCGCTCCAACCCTCACCGTGTCAGTGTTGATATTCACTCACTGCATCAGCCCAAGAAGGACTGGCTCCCTCATGTGCTGCAAGACATGTTCATGACTAAATTGTCCAAGTACCCCCACGTTCAGGCTATTCATGTTTATTGTGATGGTTCAGTCAATCCGCGACTACATTTCTGCCAATCACCACACTGACACTGAGGTTTCCAGGCGGCTCCCTGCACACATGTCCTCCACTAGGGCAGAACTGTATGCTGTTCTGGAGGCGCTCCATATTGTGGCGCCTCTCCGTAAGGATATATTCTTCTTTGTTGACAGTCAGGCTGCACTGTATGCTCTCCAGTCTACCTCCCCCCATGGACTGTGATCTAGTTAATAAATGTCTTGATCTCATCCACACCCTAGAAGGTGCTGGTGCCACGGTTCACTTCACCTGGATACCCTCTCATGTGGGTATCCCGCTTAATGATAAGGCAGACCGCCTTGCTCAATGTGCTTTTCAGGACGACACAGTGGACCCTGGCGCTGAGTACACTCTGGGCTATATTAAGAGTAGCATTAAGGACTTTGTACATAGTAGCATTAGTGATCAGTTGTACATAGTAGCATTAGTGATCAGTTGTACATAGTAGCATTAGTGATCAGTTGTACATAGTAGCATTAGTGATCAGTTGGAGCTTTGTTTCCATAGGCAGTAGTCTTCTCTATGTACGTGTCTCCCAGAGCTGCGCTTACACCTATGGGAGACACACTGCATCACACGACAGGGTGGCAATGAGGCTCAAATTAGGCTATAAATACTTTTGGAAAGTCAGTGCTTCTCCTGGCGTGTGCTGTGTGCTGTGTGCTGCACCAAGGGGACACACTCTGCGTCATTATGTCACAGAATGTCCTCTCATTGGTAAATTTAGGCTGCGAGGTCAACATGACTTGTATAGCCTCATTGACCATTTCATAGACTCAGCCACTCTCAGGGAAATACTCAATGAATATCCTACGTTTGGTCCCAGACTGTAGGATATTTTTACAATAAGGTGTACAATATCTGTATTTATTTATTTAATTGTATTTTTGTAGTGTATACTATCTATTTTTATATTTTTGATACTTTACCTTTACCTCTGGAGCCTTTGGGAAGCAGGAGTGTTTCACAGTACTCCGCACCTCTCCCCCATCTGTCTCTCTCTCTCTCTCTCTCTCTCTCTCTCTCTCTCTCTCTCTCTCTCTCTCTCTCTCTCTCTCTCTCTCTCTTGGAAAAAAAAAAGTGGTATTAGATTATCGCACGAGGAGGAGGAAAAAAGAGAAGAAAATAAACACAAAGAAGCAATAAACCAAAAAAGAAAACAAAGCCAGCATCTTTCCTTCTTTAATTTGAATTTCTTTACTTCGTAATTTTCTTATCTGGCGCAGTCCTTATATATGCATTAATTTCACTAGTACAACATTAATGAAGAGGAGGAGGAGGGGGAACAATCATATGCATTTCATAGCTAGAACCTTAACTTTCCTTCCTCCTCTCTTTTATTTAATCATTCTTTTCACTAATAAGGAGAAGGAGCAGATAAACATGAAAGTAGGAAGAATAATGGCGTTCGGTAATAAGGAGAGTCTGCTTCCTCCCCTCTTTCTTCACATTTCATTCCTCCTTTCCTTATTTGATAATTTCCTTTGCTAACGCAGAAGGAAAAAGAGGAGAAGGAGTTAAACATGAAAAAAGAAGAAAAAAGAGGCGTGTGTTTTGTCCTTTCTTTCTTTACTTCATTCTTTCCTCCCCTGCCTGGCGCCTCTCTCTCTCTCTTATAGGTGCGGGCGGTGCTGCCTGTGGAGGAGGGCGCAGCTGTGTACCACTGTGAGGCGCAGCTGGACGGCAGAACCATTGTGACTCACTGCTTGGAGAAGAACAAGGTATTAGGCTTATCCCCTATGCTATTTTTAGTGTTTTTTAATAATATTTAACATGCTATCATTTTTTTTTATATCAATATATCAACCTGCCATTTTTGCTGCTTTGAACGTTTTGCAGCGGCGCCTGTGCTAAATGTGTGTGTGCCTTATTTCCTCCTATTTTTTTTTAACATTGAGACTTTTTTTTTATATCTAACGAAGGCAAAGTGTTTACCATTAGCGTATATATGAGTAGACTCACAAGAAAATAATAATAAACTGGGTAGGTACTTGACATTGCCCACAGGGAGAGACTGCCACGTGTAGGCCTGACAGCTTCCACCACTAACTCATTTTCCTGCTGTAAGCCCTACACACTGGTTCCCTTTCCTCACACAGGCAGAGAAGGTGTACAAGGAGGCTTTGAAAGAGGGGAAGACTGCCCTCATGACACGAGAAGACCCTGACTCAAGCGACATTCTCACGCTTAACCTCGGCAACTTTCCTGCGGGTTCGTGGTTGTGGTGGTGGTTGTGGTTGTGGTGGTGGTGGTGGTGGTGGTGTGTGTGTGTGTGTGTGTGTGTGTGTGTGTGTTTGAGAGAGAGAAAGAGAGAGCTTACTGTCACCCGTACCTCTCCTTGCCTCACCCTTACCTCACCCTGTCTACAGAAATATCTAAAAACATTGTAGGTATGAGGAAAATAGCATTATAAAGGTTGCTGCCAACCTACCTCAGCCTTCCTCACCTTGCTCCACCCATACCTTAGCTTCCTCACCCTACCTTATGCTGCCTCGCCCTGACCCACCCATACCTCACCCTCTCTCACCCCGCCCGCTTCTGCTGCAGGAACGAGGGCCAAGGTACCCTTCGTCTGGTGATGGAGTTGAGGGTTGAGACAGACGGCATCATCAGCTTTGTTTTGCCCACAGTACGAGTACTCAACCCGCGCTACACCCCTGCTGACCACCCTCGCAGGCAAGGTAGGTCAGCTGAGGTCACAGGTCGTGTCAGCTCAAGGGAGTGTGTGGTGGGTTTGAAATGCACTAAAACACTTGTAGTTGTTATTGATTGTTATATTCCAGATTATACCAGATTGGTTTGGGGCGAGGAGAATTCGCTGAAACACTTAGAATGCATTCACTTTTTATTTTTCTATTACCTACACTAGCAAAACACATGTAATTGTTATTTTCCATTACCTAAAGCTTCAAAACATGTAATTGTTATTTTTCTATGATTTACCTCAACAAAACACATGTAATTGTTATTTTCCATTACCTAAAGCTTCAAAACATGTAATTGTTACTTTTCTATTACTTACCTCAACAAAACACATGTAATTGTTATTTTCCATTACCTAAAGCTTCGAAACACATGTACAGTGGAACCTTGGTTTTTTAACTTAATTCGTCTATGAAAGCTGTTCTAACTCGGAAATGTTCAGAAATCAAAACTATTTTCCCCACAGGAATCAAAGTAAAAATGGATTAATCCGTTCCCGCACACCGTCGCAGCAGCTCAGGACAAGGCCTGGATTTTTTTTTTTTACCCGGTCCACTTTTTTTTGGGGGGGATTTATTGTTTTTATTTATTTATTTATTTTTATTCTTCATATTCATATGTAAATCAGTTTAAATAAGAAATTAAAAAATAATGTAGAGTGAAAGAAAAGGTGTGAAGTGTTTTCTTTTTTTCATGTAGGAGGGGCACCGGTAAAGAGCAACAAAAATATAATAATTGAAAAAAAGAGAAGGCCACGCCACTGAAGTGACGTCCCCAGAGCTGAAAGCAGAAGACAAAAATTACAGGATAAGTGTCTTGAAACCTCCCTCTTGAAGGAATTCAAGTCATAGGAAAATGGAAATACAGAAGCAGGCAGGGAGTTCCAGAGTTTACCAGAGAAAGAGATGAATAATTGGGAATACTAGTTAACTCTTGCATTAGAGAGGTGGACAGAATAGGGGTGAGAGAAAGAAGAAAGTGTTGTGCAGTGAGGCCGTTGGAGGAGGAGAGGCATGCAGTTAGCAAGATCAGGAGAGCAGTTAACATGAAAATAGTGGTAGAAGACAGCAAGAAATGCAACATCAGCCAATCAGCTGCGAGCTTATAAACCCACCGAGGCTCCAGGAATCTAACTTAAGTGAACAGACTATAATCCAGTCATTCTGAAGCATCTTTACTGTACAACCATCTCTTATCTTTAACCACTTTGCTCTGGATGCTTAAAAACACACGTTGTTCATATACGGCGCAGGCCTGCGAGCGGTAATTTATCTCATTTATAATACTATAATTCTCTCTCTCTCTCTCTCTCTCTCTCTCTCTCTCTCTCTCTCTCTCTCTCTCTCTCTCTCTCTCTCTCTCTCTCTCTCTCTCTCTCTCTCTCTCTCTATATATATATATATATATATATATATAAGAACATAGGAACATAAGAAATAAAGGAAGCTGCAAGAAGCCATCAGACCTACACGTGGCAGTCCCTGTATGAAATATACCTACCTATTTCCACCTATCATCCCCATCCATAAATCCGCCTAATCTTCTCTTATAGCTCCCTAATGTCTTAGCACTAACAACTTGATTACTGAGTCCGTTCCATTCATCTACCACTCTATTTGAGAACCAATTTCTTCCTATCTCTTTTTTAAACCTAAATTTTTCAAGCTTGAGCCCGTTATTTCTTGTTCTATCCTGGTTGCTGATCCTAAGAATTTTGCTTACGTCCCCCATGTTATAACCTTTATACCACTTAAAGACTTCTGTCAGGTCCCCTCTTAACCTACATCTATCTAAAGAATGTAAATTTAACAGCTTCAATCTCGCCTCGTAAGGAATACTCCTCATACCCTGTATCCTTTTAGTCAATGTCCTTTGTACTGATTCTAATAGATCTATAACCTTCTTGTAATATGGGGACCAAAACTGCACAACGTAGTCTAGATGAGGTCTGACCAGCGTCAATTATAACTTTAATATTACTTCAGGTCTTCTACTTTTAACACTCCTAAAAATGAATCCTAATACCCTATTTGCCCTGTTTCTGGCCTCTATGCATTGCTTTCTTAGACAGAGTTCAGAGCTAACTATAACTCCTAAATCTTTTTCGTACTTTTAACCTACTAGAGCTGAGTTGTTTATTGTGTAACTACTGTGTAGGTTTCCTCTACCTACGCTAAGTACATTGCATTTTTTTATGTTAAATTGCATTTGCCATCTGTCTGTCCATTCGTTCATCCTATCTAAATCTGCCTGCAAAGTGATGGCATCTGATTCTGACCTAACTAATCTACCTATCTTCGTGTCATCCACAAATTTACTAACATCACTACTAATTCCATTATCCAAGTCATTGATATATATATTAAAAACAACAATGGCCCAAATACTAATCCCTGTGGCACCCCACTAATTACATTACCCCACTCCCAGATTTGGAGCCGTTTATTACTACTCTCTGTCGTCTGTCGCTTAGCTATGACTTTATCCAGCCTAACACCCATCTATCCCACGTGCCCTAACCTTTCTCAGGAGCCTCTGATATCAATATTGATATCAATATTGATATCAATATTCTCGAAACTGCTATTCATATTCTGAAAAAAAAACAAAGATTCATTGGTTCATATTAATAGAATCATGAATCTCCAACGAGGTGTATAGACTATCATATTGTGTCTGTTTTCTGTCATTCACACCCTCTCTCTCTCTCTCTCTCTCTCTCTCTCTCTCTCTCTCTCTCTCTCTCTCTCGCGTCGTTTGTCACTGTATTAGGATAAGCTGCTAAATACTTATGTATAGTGTAGATAACAGCTTTAGTGCAGCCACTTCTTATGTACAGTTGATGCCATTACATGTAGTGAACATAACTCAGAGCGGTGAGCCTTGACTCTCTCCTGGCTGTGAGCTTGGAGTTGATCACGCACCAGTCCACCAATCAGAGGACACCTTAAATTTTATTTTGCAATAAAAGAAATTAGCAAAATTTGAGGGGGTAGGGGCGAGGTTTGAGAGGGTAGTAAGGAAGGGATGAAAATGGAAACCTGGAGCGCAGAAGAAATTTTGCCCGCACCAGCGGACGACGACATGGAACGCGCCGCCGAAGAAGACATGAAAGAAGAACGCGCCGTCAAATGCTGTGGCTTCCTGTACCTGCTGCGGCGACTCTTCCGCAGGAAGAAGAAAGCAGCAGTGCGGGAAGCAGCCAAGACCGACAACGTTAAGGAAAAAGTCATCGAAGACACAGAAGAAGAAACTATTGAAGAAGAGACAGTAACGCGCGCCATCGTACACGCAGAGGAAACGATGGAAGATGACGGAGATAACGGAAATGACGAAGAAAAAGACTTTGTAGCAGATCAAGAAATGAAAACCTGCGAAGATGAAGCATTAGTAGAAGCGGAAAACAAAGCAGAAAATAACGAAAGCGACGATGGGAAAGAAAAACCCACCCACACTAGTAAGAAGAAGCGTAAGAGAAAGAAGCGAAAAGTGAAGGTGGAGAAGGCGCCTCCGGTTAAGGCAGATGAGGACCTGGCGATGGGCGTGAAGCAGGTGTCCGGCGAGGCCTCAGAGGCCCCTAAGGCCTCTGAGGCCCCCGAGACTCCTGAAGCCACAGAAGGCGACTCGGAGGGCTGGACGGTGGTTGCCTGCAAAAAGAAAAGGCCCAGGAAGGTGAGGGTACAGCCTAGCCTGCCTAAGGAGACTGTGGCGGAGACCCCTGAGGACCCAGACCCCCCTAAGAGGGACTCAGAGGGCAAGGAGGTGGTGGGCCGCGGCAAGAACAGGCCCAAGAAGGTGAAGGCACCTAGCCTGCCTGAGGTGAAGGCCGCCATCGAGTCTCCTCGACGCCAGCAGCTCGAGGCGAAGAAAGGAAAGCAGCGGGCTGAGAGAGCCAAGCAGCAGCGTGCGCTGGACAGCGTGCGCCGCTCTTGGCAGGAGGAAGAGAAGGAGGCCACTCTCGCCGTAGCGCCCCACATGCGGCGCTACATCGTTGGCCCACGCGGCGCCACACTGCGGGAAGTGTGCCAAGAGTTCGCTGGCGTGCGAGTGTGTGTGCCGCCTCCCTCAGACACCCGCACCGCCACCATCAGGTTGTGCGGACCTGCCCGGAAGGTTCCCGCCGCCCTGGCGCGCCTCGAGGCCTTGCTCCGGCAGGCCGAGGTGATCGAGGCGCAAGTGGCGGTGACGCCACGCCAGCGGTGCCACGTGGTGGGTCCCGCCGGCGCGACTGTCAGGAGACTACTGCAGGAGTTCCCTGACGTGCAGGTGAGAGTGCCGCCAGCAACAGACAAGGTGTCTCGCACCGTGCTGCTGCGCGGCCCGCGCACCCAGGTGGCCGGCGCGGAGGCATTTGTCAGGGGCTGTCTGGAGGCCGCTGGCCGCACCGCCCACGCCGCTCACGCTGGCCACCGTCACGCCCACCACGCCCGCCGCCACGCCCACAATCTCGCCCATCAGTGAGGCGCCATTTAATAAATTAAATGATCTATTATTCTGTGTCTATTAATATGTATTTATGTGTGTGTGTGTGTGTGTGTGTGTGTGTGTGTGTGTGTGTGTGTGTGTGTGTGTGTGTGTGTCCTGATGAATGTGTACATGTATAGCCATATAGAAGGGCATCATAACATTGACAATATTCCAAGTTATGATGACATATGCATGAATATGTACCCATGACAATATTCCAAGTCATGATAAAATGTGTGTGAATATGTACCTATATGTTTTCCCATGTAGAAGGCCATCATAATATTGACAATGTTCCAAGTTATGATGAAATATGTGTGAATATGTATATAATATATGTATATAATATATGTATATAATATATGTATAGCCATGTAGAAGTCATATGTATGAATGCGTGTATGTATTGGCATAACTTATATAATATTCAAAGTCATGATTAATTTGCTTACGTGCGTTTGTGTGTGCGTGAGTACGTGCGCGGGTGCATATGTGGATTCTAACATGGACGAAAGGAGAAAGTGTGTGTGTGTGTGTGTGTGTGTGTGTGTGTGTGGAAGAGAAAATAAAAGAAAACGAACAAAAAAAGTCATCAGCGACCAAAAATAAGAATGAAGAAACTGAAGAAATAAAATCAGAAAATGAACAAAAAAAGTCATCAGCGACCAAAATCAAGAAAGAAGAAATTGAAGAAGAAATAAAATCAGAAAATGAACAAAAAAAGTCATCAGCGACCAAAATGAAGAGTGAAGAAGTCGAAGAAGAAATAAAATCAGAAAATGAACAAAAAAAGTCATCAGCGACCAAAATCAAGAAAGAAGAAATTGAAGAAGAAATAAAAGCAGAAAATGAACAAAAAAAGTCATCAGCGACCAAAATCAAGAATTAAGAAGAAATAAAAGCAGAAAATGAACAAAAAAAGTCATCAGCGACCAAAAACAAGAATGAAAAAGAAATAAAAGCAGAAAATGAACAAAAAAAGTCATCAGCGACCAAAAACAAGAATGAAGAAGAAATGAAAGCAGAAAATGAACAAAAAAAGTCATCAGCGACCAAAAACAAGAATGAAGAAGAAATAAAAGCAGAAAATGAACAAAAAAAGTCATCAGCGACCAAAGTTAATAATGAAGAAATTGAAAAAAAGAAACTAAAAGAATAAAATAAAAAAAAAAGTTATAATATTTCTAAGAAGCATACTACTTTTCATCTACCCCTTTTCACTCCCTGTTTCTTTTATTTACACCCAAGGAGGAGGAGGAAAAGAAAAAGCAAAAATGAACAAAAAAAGTCATCAGCGACCAAAAACAAGAATGAAGAAGAAATAAAAGCAGAAAATGAACAAAAAAGTCATCAGCGACGAAAAACAAGAATGAAGAAGAAATAAAAGCAGAAAATGAACAAAAAAGTCATCAGCGACCAAAAACAAGAATGAGGAAGAAATAAAAGCAGAAAATGAACAAAAAAAAGTCATCAGCGACCAAAATCAAGAAAGAAGAAGAAATAAAAGCAGAAAATTAACAAAAAAAGTCATCAGCGACCAAAATCAAGAAAGAAGAAATTGATAGTAAAGAAGAAACTAAAACAATAAAATCCAAAAAAAAGGAGGAAAAGAAAAAAAAACGTAAATGAACAAAAAGTCATCAGCGACCAAAGTTAATAATGAAGAAATTGAAAGTAAAAAAAACTAAAAACTGTGTGTGTTTGCTGATGCAAGATTGATAATTCACCATTAATGAAAAAAATGTCACCCCAGCTGTAATTTTGTAATGAATAATAAATGTGTCAATGATATAAGTCCTTTTTTTTTTTTTTACTGATATTGTTTACTTAAGATTTCCCTAAAATAAAATAAAAAAAAAATAACAAGGAGGGAAAAGAGAAGAATGACAGTAACGGTATAAGAATGACAGCGGTAGATAGTATGAAGGTGTGTCTTAGCGGCATGATAGAAGGAGCGGCATGATTAAGTAACCAGTGAGAGGGAAAGTATGGCACAGAATAAAGGAGATGGAGTTATATGTAGGGATGGAGGAAAAAGAGGAGGAAGAGGAGGAGAGAAGGGCGGTAATGACTTCCCCTGAGGACTGTAATGAGGGATCCCGGACCTTTGACTGTTGGAAAATTAAACTGTTAAATGAGTACTGAAAAAAAAAAGGCTTGTATTTGCTACTTGGTGGTGATTGGTGTATATATGTATGTATACTCAGCATTGAATACTTATGGTGTAAATGTTTATCTATCAGCGTGAAAAAAAAAGACAGTGGAAAAAAATGTTTTCAAAATTGTTAAATATAGAAATTTCTTTAAAACTTCTTTCTTTCAGTCAGTCTTTATATATATATATATATATATATATATATATATATATATATATATATATATATATATATATATATATATATATATATATATATATATATATATATATATTTTTTTTATAGATTCCTCTTTATATATATTTTTCACTACCTTATTATTAATATTTTTTTTTCACCTAAGACGCATGTTTCTTTTCGCTTGCCTTTTCTCTCCCCATTCCTTTTATTTAAACACGATTTTTTCTCTCACAGAATTCAGATTTTTTTATTTTATTTATATTCTATCATAATTTTTTTTGTATATATTTCACCTATATCCTGTTTCCATACTTTATACTATTCTACTTAAGCCATATATTTATTTTATTCGTCTTTTCTCTCCCTATTTCTTTTATTTACACAAAATTGGTTTACCCCTCACTTCAATAAAAGCCTTTTTTTAGTTTATCTTTTACCCTCAAATTTCTGTAAAGATTACACGATATACCTGCAACTTGTTTTCTATCTTATACTTTTTACTTAAGATTGATATTTCTTTTCGTCTGCCTTTTCTTCTCCCTTTCTTTTATTTACACCCACTTCTTTCTCCCTCGCTTCAATTGCAGTCCATGTTATTATATTTTTGTATAGATGTCGCTGTGTAGCACATGTATTTTCCTTCTCTACGTTATAATATTTTCAAGAAGCATACTACTTCTCGTCTCCCCTTTTCCCTCCCCGTTTCTTTTATTTACACCCAATTCTTTTCTCCTCACTTCCCTACCTCCCCACTCCTCCTGTAGCTGGAGTGGATTAGGGCCAGTTATGAGCTCGTGAGTGTTTTCATCATCACGGGTGGAGCTGAGCGGGAGCCAAAAGCTATCTCTAATTACTGTATCCTCCTCCTCCTTCTCATCCTCCTCCTCCTCCTCCTCCTCCTCATCCTCCTTCTCCTCCTCCTCCACCCCCGGGTTCTAATTGGCTCTCTTGGTGTCTTTGTTGACTCAAACTGCGATAATT